>NW_025048861.1:132500-229086 GCF_019279795.1 Protopterus annectens | reverse complement strand
AAATTCTCACAGATCATCAAGGAGTTGCAATATGTCAGCCTGATTGAAGTCTCTGAATAGATATATTATAAGAGGAATTACCACTGATTTTAAAGAAAATTCAAAGATATTTGACCCACCAATATGAAGGTCTACTGTTTTTTTCAAGGGAATTAGCATTTATAAAATCAATGACACACAGAATATGTTTGGCACTGATGGCACATGTCAGTCAATTAATTGGCAGAGAACTGAAATCACCTTCTGTGATAGTGTTTGTGTTAAATGAGATCTTAATGAAGGCATTACGGTAGACAACATGGTCACAAAAGGACAAAGAGAATGATCTGTAAGTAACTATGAAGTGATAATTCACTGTATTCAAGTTAACACAGACTTTCAAATTATTTTAAATTATGGGCAAGACTAGTATGTTGAGAAGAATCTACTTTTGAAGCTCAAAGTTGCAAAACTTCAAACTTCATATGGTCAATACCATAACGCTGATGTTTTGAAAGTTTCAAACTTCAATAAAAAAATAATTTATTTTTTTACATTTATGCAGGTGGGCAAGCCCCTCTGCACCACACACCCACTGCTAATTAAATATACCAACTCCGACATCAACTACAGTGAAGAGAATAGTACATTTCCCATTCTGTGCTCTACGGCGATCTCCATTTAAACCATTCAAAGGTTCAAAACTTTAATCTTATGGGCTCGATCATATGAAGTTCAAGGTTTTGAAACTTTGAGCTTCCAAAGTAGACCCATTGAGAAATAATGGATTCTCTGGCAAATACTGAGATTCTCCCACAGTTGCCTATTAATCTGAAACATGAAAGGTGCTAAAGCCTGGCTTAGAGGGAGTAATTCCTTTGTTATAAACTCACATCTCAGTAACTACACATCTGTGGAAGTATTTGAGTTGTTGGAGGGTCACTTCATTTTGGATTTACTACATTGGTGTGTCTAGGAGGTGGACTTTGGCTAAAAAGGCAATATATGGTAAGCAAAGGCTTTAGATAAACTTTGACATCTTTGCTAAGAAAGCTGAAGCCATTTCTAGCAAACAAGTAGGCCTGTCAGTCATCTCATCATATACAGAAACATATCATATGTCTCCAGTATGATAGCTTAACAATCAATTAATTACTAGGTCAATTATCTTATCTTATCTTATCATAGAACATGGCATCATTCTGTGAAGTGGCAGAATTCCACTCAAGACCGTAAAATTTCTAATTTTGAGACACACACACACACACACACACACACACACACACACACACACACACACACACACACACACACACACACACACACACACACACACACACACACACACACACACACACACACACACACACACAAACATAAAACACATATGTATAGCAAGATCCGTCATATCCTTCTACATATTCCTCAGGATGGACTGATGGAGAATAATAGCTTAACCAGAAGTGTAATCAACAAAAAATCAATATTCAGATATCAAATAAAATACAAGATATTTGGGAAAATTGAATGTGACCAAAAATGCAGTCAACAGTGGTGAGTATTCAGATGTCAATAAAATATACAGTACAGCAAGTTATTATTAAAATCTGACTTCTAATCATAACCAGCATTGAAAAACAGCACAAAGTATATTGAACAATAATGACATGTATGTGAATAGCGAGTGCAGTTTTAATTATGAGACATAACGAACAGTAGTACAAGCAATGACAATGCAGTATTCAAATATATGAGAATATTAACTGCAACCAAAAGTGCACACAACAGTAGAGTATCGTTTAGATACCAAACAGAATATACAGTACAATAACTTGTTTTCAGATTTTGACTTCTATTCTTATTAGCAGTATTACCTGGTGAAAAGAAAAATAACAGACACACTACTTAGAACTAATGTGCAAAATCAGTGTCTTAGGTAATGCTGAAGTAGGTGATATAAACTAATTAAGCCAATGTCCTATCACCTCATGACAATTTACAATATAAATTGGAATAAAGCCAAGCGCACAACTGCATAAAAAAAAATCGAAAGTGCACCGACTGGAAAATAACAGAGATGTGCAACAGGAATTTCCAAGATGCTGCATGCTATATCTGTGTGCTTGTGTTGATATCACTTGATTCTATAATATTTTGAACAAATGATGAGGACCATGACCCACACTACTCACCCTCCCATACAGTACTAAGCTGATGTTTGAGGCACAGTGAAAACAGACTAGGCTCGCACAAAGGCGTCTTACACAGAGCGCAACTTGTCCATAAATTCTCAGCACTAAATGCATTGTTTGCCATGTTTTACCTCAGACACGATGTGACATAAAGGTATTAACCAGATTTGGCTGCCTTTCTAGGACTGTCACATATTGCACGCCTCAATGTCTAGGGAATCTTGCTTACTTACATTATCCTGCAGCAAATAAGTATCTTCTGCTTTACCTGCTACTGGTTTTCTGGTGAATGGTATAATGCAGCCACATATTCAGAATATCACTCCTCCTTCCATAATATCCTATTAAGGAACATGGCACATGCTACAAATATCCTGCTGGATGTATGAGGTAAGTATGAAGAGAACCCCACATTTATCCAGACATTGACATTGTGCTTTCAGGAGTGCAAACACATCATCTTATTATATTGTATGGGATAATTTACAAAATTTGTTAAAAAAAATTTAATTTCAATAGCATGGTATTTTAGTTTAATTAATTGATCTGATTGTAGTGGATGTCTTTGTAAATACTTTAGTTGTTTTGTTGAATATTATAATAATACCTATTTTTAATTACTTGTATAAAATTGTTATGATATTTCTCTTATATGTTAAAACAATAAACCTGTTTTGAAAAGGAGTGCAAACACATGTCCTGTGACAGACCCATAGCTCAGTTATTCTGGGCTTGTGTAATTCATTAAATTGTCTTCCCTCTCAACTCAAAATTGAAGAGAACAAAAGTTAAAAAGGCCTTCTCAAAGCTCTTCAAAGCTCTTCACTCGGTAAATGTAACAAATTACTTGCTGAAAATGTTACAAATGGCTTGCTACTGTTATCATAACACAAATGAATGTAGTATCAGCACTCATTTCTGAATGCTGATACTTTACTCTCACATCATTAGCACTTGCTGATCAAGCCCCAGTAGTAAATATGTAGCCACATTGGATGTGTGGCTAAGTACTTTACAGACCAGGGTGTCTAGTTTAAAATGGTTTGTTCCAGGTCTTCTTATTAATTGGCTTGCTCTTGGTTCCTTATATCTATATGCATGATGTGTTTTATCTATTGTTGACTAATATTTATTTTATTTATTAACTGACATTTGAGTACCAGGCTATCCGACTGAATCGATGTCCATTTTTAGTGCAGGCCAAAGAAGAAAGTTTCAAAGTATTACAAAAACATTTTAAGAACAATGATTTTACATATTTCAAAAATAATTATACCAACTTAGAGATAATGTAAAAACATTGGTTAAGAGATGCAACTTATATGACAATGATTTAATATTTAGAGATATTTTAATGAATTTACAGAAAAATTCAAAGTAAGTTAATATAACACAAACATGAATTGCACAATGAATTGAGAGAATAAACAGGGTTATGGCATATTTAGAAGCACAGTCAGGGGAGAGAAACTGATTGAGGTAAGTGAAGAAAGTGAGTTAACAAGGGAGAGTAAGGAGATGTAAAGCATGAATAGGTACCTGTTCATATTTAAGGACATAGTTTATTTTGATGTTGAGCTATTATGAACTGTCTGCATTAGGAGCACTTCCTTGTTACATCTTTAAAAGAAAGAATCTAGCTGCTATGTATTTCTATACCAGAAAGGTGAATCTCTTGCTGTATTTCTCCCAACTTTTTCTCCCTTTTGTTGTTGTAGTGGTTTTAAACAGCTAATGTCTTGATTTCTGGCCCTATGGTAATCTGATTACAACCCACATTTCCCTCCCATTGTTTTTCATAGATCTAAATACTGAGTCACCATCCATTCAACCAGTATTGCTCTTGAGAAAACTTGATTATTATCAATTGTCTTTGATGCATTTTAAACTGTTTGGCATTGCTATAGACTTGCAGTGCCTTATTGTGCCTGTCTTTTGATTTACCTTGCTTAAATCACTCTGTGATGATAGGAGGTACTGTCAGCTATGCTAGGAGAAGTAGGGCAGTGGAAGTGTAATATATGCCAGTACAGATGGCTGTAATTTTATAAATAATTATCTATCATTTTTTATATCAAATTGATTGGTACAGAGGCTTATATTGACAAAAGTATTTATAAAGCTGCTTGTGTTAAAAATGTATCAACAGTGTGCCCTGCTGGGCAGCAAAGAAATGTACATTGATTAACGTAACTGTTTAAATGCATGTATTGTAACAGAGCATACAGGAAGAGAAAAGGTTAATCTCAGTCCACTTGACTTTGAGAAATAGTAAGAAAATTAAATTATTAGGCCTAGGCCATAAAGATGTTATCTCACACTTTTGAATGCAGCCAGAGCAAAAAGTGTGTACTAGGAAGCTTTCTGCATTGTCACTGGGGTGAACTAATTACTACACTGAAAGGGTAAATGTTTGAAATTGTATTATGACTTCCGAGCTGCAGCAGATCTTAGCAAGGCTCATTGTCTATGCAATATTGACACCTGTGTGATAAATCCTGACAGCTTCTAGCAATGGGGGAGGGGGGGGGGTTGCATGGCACCCAGATGTCAGATGACCAGATGTATATGATGTCATTTTGTAAAGAAATAATGTTTTAATAATAGATGAGACTGATGTCTCAGAGACAGTCTGTTTCTCGGAACCTGACATAGAAGGATCCCTCACCTACTTCATCTTGCCTTGCTCTAGTAAGTGAACCAAGGAATATTAACTCTTACAAATAGTCAGGAAACTATAGTAAGATTAGTTTAGTCCTGTTTTTCTGTAACTGTGTGAATTTATTTATCTGTGTTATTTTACTATTTCCTGTGATTGAAACTCTGGTGTTTACTGTAAATAGATATTTAGTATTATCGTGTTCTTTTATTATTTATTATTAAATATATTTAAATTTCTCAGTGTGGCTGGTCCTTTTAAAAAACTATTTAAGTTTTGGGAGTATTTGCATATATTTATATGGTGATTACTCTAGCCACTCCTGAAAGCCTTGTTGTTTAGTCAGCATTACCATTTGTATAATATTAATTTCACTCAATATAACTGGATACCCATTTAAGAGCCTTATAGTAATTGACTGGTAGCAGTGAATCTTCTCTAGGAAAAGTTGGTAGAGTTGGTAATCTGTGCCAGCCTTTCCCAAGTGTGTGTGTGTGTGAAACTTAAATCTCAAAGAGTGTGTGTGTCAGCTACATGGAGCAGGGATATGAATCACTGGTTTCACAGAGAGGGTGCTGGAGGACTTGGCTTGGACACCCAGCTGAGGACTTAACTCTGTAGCTGTGCCAGTGGGGATCATTACTGGGGACCTGGGGAGAGACAGTGAGAGAAACCCAGACCCCAGGCTGAGTGTGTTCCCTGTGTGCTCTTAAGGGAAACTGTGCTTGATGCAGAGAGATCTGTATCTGGAAATATTGGATGTGTCCATTTGTATTCCAAGTGAACATCCCTCTCCAGTGTCAATGGTGAGGACTGAAGCTCCTTTGGTACTGGTCCAGAGTGGGGATGTCACATAATCTATTAGCATAATTGCTAGCTGTTTAATTTACTGGGCTAGCATTGCCCTTAGTACATTTTTTTGTTATGTTTTTACATTAGGAGGACTAAGTTTATTCACCTAGTGGCAGCAAGAGGTAGCATGGTCTATCTGAGTTATAAAACACACAGGAAAGGCTCTAAGTGCAGTAATGTATCAACCAGAAAGCTTATTAATAAGTATCTGTGTTTTTAGTGCCTGTATAAATTCTGTGTATATATATATATATATATATATATATATATATATATATATATATATGCCTTAGAAAAACGTTTGAGGCTGTACCTAGTAACTCATTTTTGTAGAGAAAGTAATTTGTGCATTGAGAACCATACAACAATTTATGAGCATTGCCCTTTAACTTTAGTATTAAATTGCTTGTTCTTGTCCCTAGTCCCTAATCTCAAAAGCACTTGTAATTCTCTCTTTTAACCCCTTGTGCACCACACCCTTGTACCTCACCTAATAAAGGACCTAACATCATGGATATGCACGCTCCTAAATTCTATGCAGCCAGTTTAGTGGCCATAAATATTTTAAGATAATGTAGCAATTGTCTCATGTTCACTGGTAACCATTTAATCCTTATTGAAACAGATATAGTACACAAAAGATGTATATATATATATATATATCTATATATATATATATATATATATATACACAATGTGAATCAGAGCAATAGATATTCAGGCAGATATGCAACCAGACAAATCAATGAAAGCAGTAGCATTTTAACAGTAGTATGATATAGATTTTATCCCATAGCTTAGTTGTTAACTAAATAGTACTAAAGAAAAAACAGCTTTACTCTAGCATACTTCTGTAGTGGTAACTATGCCTTCCAAGCCACCTACCTCTCCTATAAAGACTGAGAACTATTCCCATATTTGTCTCACCAGCACCATGAGGGGAGGTGTCTCTGCAACAATTGTCTGATGCTAACTTTCTAATAATGCAAGTCTCTTACCAGGATGCACATTCTTTAAATTAATGTCTATTTATTTTGCATACTTTTATACATGAGCTTTTTATTGGGGCACAGCCTAGTCATTAATTAAACAACTCATATTCAAAATATTGTGTGAAACAAAGTGATTTATTCATGACTTTGATACACATTCAGTAAAAGTAACCTAACTAGTGTTCAATATTACTGTTTTTGATCTATATTATATAAAATAATTATAAAAATGATATTACTTTGTTATACTGCTTTATTTATTGACATGTACTGTAAATATTTTCAATTCTTTCAATGGTAAACCTTCACTGCAATGTTTGTGGAGCTTTTGTCCCCGGGCCTCCCCTGAAAAAGGGCTATTCCAGCTTAGTCGGACAATCCCAGTCAACAAATGTAAAATAAAATAAATAAATATTTATTTCTTTTTTTCTTATTAACTGAACATTATTGTATTAGTATGGGATTTCTGTATAACAAAAAGCTTGGCAAACTGATAAACTCTTAGCTCATTGAGAACATTTGTATTGAACATGTGTAACAGTTAAAAGTGAAGAAAGTGTCACATCTATAAAACAAATGACTGGAAAGAGTGGCATGAAATAATGAATACAAATCATGTGGGGCTGTAGAAGCAACTTGCAGTGCAGAAAAGGTACCTTGTACAGCTAGTGTAGTCACTTCTCCAAAGAAGTGAAGGTGAAATAGAGACTAATGAAATGTGACTAAGTCTCTTTGACATTTGAATAAAAGCAGCAATGCAAATTGCAGTCAAAGTTTGTAATAGCAATGCATTTGTAAATTATGTTGATTGGCATATTACTTCTAGCATGTCCTTAACTGCTTCTGTCATTAAATTTGATACTAAAATTAGTTTGGTGTCATTAGTGTTTAAGTAGCCAGTATTTGCATTTTAGTACCGTTTATCACAATTCTTTCCACAGAGCTTTCTATGTCATATAACAACATTGTATTTTGGATCCAAAATCAGTATGCATCAATAGGCCATCAATGCCTTTTGTCTGTGGTTCAGTGGATATTGCATTGGACTTCTAATAAACTGGCAAAAGGTATTCAAAGGTTGTATGTTCAAGTCCCACCAGAGTCAGCTTTAAGGGAGGGTTGGCATAATGGTTAAGATCTTGATTTCACAGGTACAAGTTAAAGGGTTTGATTCTAACCTCTGGTTATAGGCTAGACTTGTAATAATCTGCAGACTGCTATCTTAAATTTACATGTAAACCTAATCTAATGATCCCAAACTTCTATTTTCATTGTTTAGCCAAAATGAAGACATTTAGTGCATTCAGCTAAAAAGGATTTGTGTTTAATGTGTAACACGTTAAGAAATAGCTTTTTAACACATTTATTGGTATCATTTCTGTTCTCAAATGAATCCAGAGGTTTTGAATAAGTAGGGATCCACTGTAATATATTGAACATAGAAGTTCTAAATATTAAGCATGTATGTATGTAGTTATCATAAATGCAGTAACTATTTAATACTGATCACCTCTGATAAACTCATAGAAACTTACACTATTGAGTGATACATATACATGGAGAAGAAGGGCTTGATCTTGATGTGGTTTTCACTAGGCCGGTTCAATAACTCCAGGAGAAGACAGAGAAAACTACCACTGAGCAGAAATGGAATTCAACTGAAAGTCAGCACAATAAAAAGTCATACTACCTCATAAGGTAACAAGTTACAGCACTGCAATGTAAAAAAAAAAAAAAAACTTACTGGAAGCAAGGCAAAACAAAAGCTGCTTATATCTGACTCTGCAGTCTGTCTGTCACAGCATTCAGAAAGAGCAATAAGTCATTTGGCAGATTTTCAACTAAATCTATGTTTGTATCATGTAAGTAACCAGCAGCGGATTAAGTGTACCTTGGCCCCTAGGTTATTTTCAAATCTCATGGGTCCCGTGCTACACACTTTTAGGAGTGTGGATAAATGCATGTGTTCTTCTGGGTTCACCTTCCCGATTTTTTTAAATATACACATTTACTGAATAAAGTAAAAGTTGTTAAAGTATGTTCTAAATTTGTAGTTTTGAACATCATCTAGAAATAAATGAAATAATCAGTTACTAATTGATAACAAAATTATCCATTTCAGAATATTTCAACCATTAAAGTCCACTCAAACTGCTATAAATACATTCCACAAATATTCATACTCAGCTACAGCCATTTTGTTGACTGTGTTCATAGGTTCATAGATTGGTGCTAGGTTATCGGCCCTAGGGCCTATACAAGCCTAGCCATAACAATACCCTGGCTATTTCTCCTCACACTATTTACTTCCCTGGACCCCTGTCTAGCAGGGCAACTGATGTGATCACTTAGGTGAATTTCCTATCTCCATCTAATTGTCAAGGTTCCTTTTGAAGAGAGCCAAAGATGCGCTCTGCTTGACATGTCTGGGGAGTCTCTGGGTCAGGAACTTATCCCTCCAGCATGTTTTGTTCATTGTGATGACAAGGTTTAGATCCCTGGAGCATGTGGCTTTGAGGGATTGGTATTTTGTTAAGTGTCGAATGTCCAACAGCTCTGGATTTGACATGGCCTTGTATGTTAAGCAGAGATTGCCTCTGAGTAGGTGATATGCGACAGAGTATAGCTGGAGTTTTTTAGATGGTCAGCATAGGGCATCTGCTTTAAGCCTGTGATTCTTTTAGTGAGGTGTTTCTGTGGCCTTTCCAGTTGTTGCAGATGTCTTGAGAGGTACATACCAAATGGGGCATTGTATTCTATAATGGGTCTAATGAGGGATGAGTACAGTGAGACAATGACCTCCTTTTTCCTGGGTGAAAAGCCCTTAGTGATGAGGTGTGCCACATAGAAGGATTTCCTGACTGTTGTGGTGATGTGGTTATTGAAGGTGAGACCACTGTTCACCTCTGTCCCTAAGTCTCTTATCACACTTTCGGTGTTTAGTGTACTAACATCTATGTGGTAATTCACGGGTACATGTTTTTTTCCCAAAGGGGATAACCATACATTTCTTGGCATTGAGCTTGAGCCCATGGCTCTGGCACCATGCATCTGTTTCTGTAAGCCCTTTTGTAGAATATTCACATCATTTGGGGATTCAGTAATGGCTCTCAGTTTGCAGTCATCTGCAAACTTTGTTAGCCATAGTCCCTTAGTGTTGGCCTGTACTTCAGAGAAGTAGATGCCAAACAAGAGCGGTCCCAGGACTGAACCCGGAGATACTCCACTTGTCACTTGTCTGGAGCTGGATTTGGAGTCAGCTAGTTTTACAGCGTGGATTCTGTCAGTAAGCCAGTTGGCAACCCATTGAGTGATGTAGGGATTAATGCCCAGCTTAGTCAGTTTATCTATGATTCCAGAGCGGGGGATGGTGTTGAAGGCCTTGACGAGGTCCAGATAGGCTGTGTGGACCACCTTACTCTCGTCCACAGCTCTAGAGACTGATTAGAAGAAGTCAATAAGGTGCAGGAGACAAGATCAGTCCTTCTTGAACCCAAACTGGGTGGAGTCCAGTGTTTGAAGGTTGCCAATTTCTTTGTTTATAAGTTCCATGATAATACGTTCCATGGCCTTGGAGATCAGGCTCATCAGACTGATGGGGTGGTAGTTCCCAGGATCCAAGGTGGATCCCCCCTTGTGGAGTGGGATAACTGTAGCTATACACCACTCAGTGGGCACGAAGCATGAGATGAGGCTATGATTAAAGATGACACTTAGGTGAGGTGCCAGTTCATTTTGTAGTTCATGTAGTACACAGCCCGGGATGTCATCTGGTCCCATGGATGCTGTATTCTTAGCTTTGGAGAGTGTAGTTTTTACCTGTGTGGCTGTTATTACCGGAATTTAGCAATCTTCCAGTAGTGAGATGGGCCATTTAGGGGGTGAAAGGGGGGTGAAGTTGGGACTGAATCGATCTGCCAGGATATTGGCAATATATTTGGGATCAGTATATTTAATGCCATTCTGTTGTAGCTCAGAGCAGATCTGAGCATTGCCATTTAGACTCTTGACATAGCTATAGAATGCCTTGTGGTTATCTGGAATCTTTGGCAATTTTATTTTCATAACTAGCTTTGGAGGATTTTATGAGGGATCTCAGCTTCTTACTGAGGCTGGTAATGGAGTTTTTTGCATCCTGGGATTTTCCTCTTTTCTGCAACAGTTTCTTCCTTTTGTTGTAAAGTTTGTTTGTGGTAGGGGACCACCAGATTGGCTTCCTTTTTTGGAGAAGAGCATCTTGGTTCTATTTGGGATGACACAATTCATGCATGAGTGGATGTGCTCGTACAGTGCCTTAGTGTAGGATTCAGCAGTCGAACTTTCAGTTCCCGTCTGCATGGGTGTCATGAAGTTTTTCACTTCTGACTTGAGTAGCATGGATGTGGATGTCAAGGGTGATTAGGTTATGGTCAGAGCTGACCAATGAGGGGGTGACCATAGGTGTGGAGCATCAATTTCCCATATTGGTAATGATCAGGTTTAGGATATTGGAGCCCCTGGTGGAGCTATGGATTAGTTGATCCAGGGCATTGGAATTTATGTATTCCAAGAAGCGTTGGGCAAAGGTGTTGATACATGAGTAGTTTTCTCAGTTAATGGCAGGGTAGTGCACATCTGACTGTGAAAAGAATGGCTACCATTAAATATTTCAGTTGGCTATACACAAACGCAAACTATGGATTCATGACTGTTTATCAGCTGTTCAGACTGAGTTATTTCCATCCACAGACATCTCCCATACTCAACAATTATAACCGTATTGTTGTATGCTTTTCAGTTGTCTGATTGCATTAAAATTGACAAAAGTATTAATTTCCAAAGTTACATTTCTCTGGTTTGCTTTACAAGCTAAGTAATATGACTTAATTCACACCAATGCATGATAGTCCTACAAAGTTGGATTAAAGACATTTTAAAATAAGCAAATATCAAAAGCATTAGGTACTTTCATCTACAGACAGCTATACACCATTATCAGTAGTTACATCCTCTTTACTGATTTTGTTGACTATGTACACTTCTTATTCATCATCATCATCATCATCATCATCGCCAACCCCCTTTTTGCATTTTCTACATGGGTTTGAGATATTGTGTCAGCTGTCACCATCTCTCTCAATTCAATGCCACTCTCTTGCCTTCTTCAACACTCATGCCTGACCGTTGTGGATATTCTCCATTACAACTGTCTTATCTGTTCTGTGTCATCTCATGTGCCTTCAGTTTTGCATTCCATTTCCCCTCTCTTTTACTGAAGTCCTTGCTCAGAGTCTGCCTGTAATACCAAATCATCTGCATATCCAACTTTGTTGATCTGTTCCCTCGACCTGTTTACTAATGTAGTCCATCACCAGTATGAGCAATAGTGGGCTCAGAGCTGAACTCTGATGCACACCCACTCCCACTGCAAACCCCTGACTGAGGCTACGCATTGTTCATACTAGAGTAATTGTGTCCTTGCACATTGCTTGCTCTAATTCTACCAATGTTTCTGGGACATTTAATGACCACAGGACTGCCCAAATCATCTTTCTTGGGACCTTAACATATGCTTTCTCCAAGTCTAGGAAGGCCCAATTGTACTCTTAACTCATCTCTAGCTTCTTCTCAACTATCTGTCTCACTGAAAACAATGGGTCAGTTTTCCTGCATCCTGATCTGAACCTGAACTGCTCATCTTACTTTCTACTGATCTACGTATTTGTTTAAAGATCACCATCTCTAGGATTGTCATGCAGTGTGACAGCAGCTTAATAACCTCCGTACTGCCCACAGTTGTGAATGTCCCCTTTGTTCTTGTACACTGGCACGAGTATTCTTATTCTTCACTTATCTGAGATATGTTTCTTTCCACACTGCTATGAGTACCCCCTGGAGGCATTTCTCTCCTATCTCACCCAGCATCTTTATCATATCTGCTGTGACCTCATATGAGCCTGCTGCTTTCTCTGACTTAATTTCCTTAGACTCAGAATCCAAATATAAATAATGCCACTAAGGATTCAATCACTGGTTAAAAATAATACATTTTATTAAAATAAATGAAATCATTGAGTGCCTTTGTTTCAACAGACAGACTTCATGAAAATAATATGAGCAGATAAGCCAGCACTTTTTATACTGTTGAAAAGACAGTGATTTGTTGCAAACAGGTGCACAGGATATTTGATGATTACACAAACTTTTCTTAAAGGCACAGGCATCCATAACACGATACATCATTTAATGTGCAAATCTATTGGTATATAAAACACATTGGTAAAAATAAAGGAGGAAAAATACCACAAAGTCTAAGCTGCCACATCAGTTCCCTGTCAGTAAGCCAGCACTTCCATTAACCGCTATGGGATTAATGCTGATGATTTCTAAAATCCGAAAAGGAAAACCTTTTAAAAAAGAACAGCCTGTAGAATGTTTGTATAGTGCATTGGTTTCTTTGTGGTTTCCAGTATCACAAATGTGTTTATAAATTCGTATTTTAAGTAATCTTTCAGTTTTACTAACACATTATGCTGGACATTGATCACATTTTGCTAAATAAACAACCCTGGATGTATTGATGATGAAATACTTGTATTACACCACCAGTCTTACATAGACCCATTAAACCAGCACCGGCCAAAAACACACATAAATATATGGAAACATACTCAGAGGCTCTAAATAAAAATCTGCAAAACCAACAGAGACCTCCAAAGCAAATATCCAAGCAACCTCCACCCCCAACACAAACCATGAAACACATACTTCACAAAACCAGTGTGCCATGCAATCACTGCCCTTAAGGCAAAATAACATACCCAACATACTAGTAATAGGTGACTCTATAGTCAGGCACACTGACGTCCCACTCAGTAGACTGAATAAGGAGAAGGTTACTGTTAGCTGTCTGTCGGGTGCCAGGATCCACCATATGACACAAGCACTCAGGTCACTCCAGGACAAGTACAAATGTGACTCTGTCATTGTCCATGTTGGTGTGAATAACCTGAGCTGTACCTCCCTGTTCTACATGAAAAGAGACATGGAAGAGCTCTCTGATAACTTAGTCCAGGCCAGTATGACCCTGACCCTGAGTAGCACCAAGAATGATACCACGGTATAAAGAAAAAAGTCTCAATTTCAACAATTGGCTAAGTTTCTCGTGTCATTCAAAAGGGATCCTGTGTCTGTCTGCCTGGGATGACATGCTCGACAAGCCATGCTGCTTCACTACAGATGGCCTGCACTTGTCACTCTTAGGCTTTCGAATACTTGCCAAGGCTCTTGCCACTCCCATAGTGCCTTTTTTAGGCAAGACTGAAAAGGCAAACCCACCGCTGTAAATAGCACAAGTAACAAAAAACTGAGGGTAATGCTACTCAATGCCAGAAGTCTAAACCTCAAAATGCATGCACTCGAGGCACTCCTCAGTATGGACAAAATCAATATATGTGCAGTAAAAAAAAACTGGTTTAAGGCTCCAGAGAGCACCCCAGCACTACCAGGCTACAACTCCTACCATACATTTCAGCCACAGAACCCAAACCGAAATACAAAAGGTGGGGGCGTATCCATATTCATCAAGGATACTCACACCTCCAGGTTAGTAGCACAGCATGATGCTTCAGAGATCATCCACGTGCAACTAACAATGGGCAAAACTGCAATTCAAATTGTAGCTTGCTGCAGATCACCCACCATGTCCCAGGACCCCCATTACGCATTTCTGAAAATATTGGGAAACATAAAGGTCCTAACAAACACCCTAACAAACAGCCTAATACTGGTGATTTCAATTACCCTAACATTAACTGCGAGAGCTACTCAAGTACTAACTCCCTTGCCCAACATTTCCTAGAATTTATAAACTCAAAAGCCCTGGTTCAACTGGTCAACACTCTCACCAGAGGTGACAACATATTGGACCTGGTCATCACCAACATGGGGCCGACCGGTGTTCCACACCAGAGGTCAACCTCTCGCTGGTTAGATCTGACCATAAAAAAATCACTTTGGATATTCATATTCTGCCCCCACCCATGGACAAGAAAGCCACCATGGAAAACTTTTCAAAAGCAAACTTCACGTTACTTAAGACTGAGGTGGAAAGTTTCAAAGTCCCCATGCTGAAGGATAACACTGTCCAAGCTGCAAAATCCTTTACTAATGCATTCTACGGGCAGCTACAAGAATGCATGGATCATGCCATCCAAAGCAAAACCAAGACTCACTCCTCCAGGAAAAGGAAACCAGTCTGGTGGACTCCTGCCATAAACAAGCTATACAATAGAAGGAGGAAACTAGTACAGAAAAGAGTAAAATACAAAAAAGGAAAGACATCCCTGATCAGTATCAGCAAGAAACTACAATCCCTCATAAAATCATCCAAGGTGAGCTTTGTTAGAAAAATTGCCAAGGACTCCAAAGATAACCACAAGGAATTCTTTATCTATGTCAAGAATCTAAGTGGCAATGCTCACATCTGCTCGGAGTTAGTGCAGAATGGCACAAAATCCAATGAACCGACCGATATCGCCAACATCCTGGCAGACAGGTTCAGCGCAAACTTCATCCCCCTCTCACCCCCAAAATGGCCCATAACCATTCCAGAGGAATGTAGAGCCCCTGAAATCACAGACACTCAGGTTAAAACAGCCTTCTCCAAAGCCAAAAACACAGCATCAATGAGACCGGACAGTATCCCAGGCTGCGTCCTACATGAGCTCAAAGATGAACTAACCCCTCACCTAAACACACTGTTCAAACTCAGCCTCTCCATAGGCTACATACCCATAGAGTGGTGCACAGCAATGGTTATTCTGCTCCACAAAAGTGGAGACATCACAAAGACAACTTGTGATCTCAGAGACAAGGAACTTTTCCTTGCAGAATATGTAACCATTGTCAATACATGAGCAGTCAGAACAAGTTTACACATCCTGCTACTAGACATACATATACTTTTAAACACTATGCTGACTGTACGATTAGGGACTTTATATATCTTGCTTATTGTACCAAATGCCCATTTTTTTATATAGGGATGACCAATAGGACTCGGAGAGACAGGGTTAGGGAACATATTTATGCTATCAACAGAGAAGATGAAGAGAATGCCCTGGCAAGACATGTTTTGGAGCATGGCACTTTACACAAGTTTTTATTCTTAGTTATAGAGTTTACTCCTCTTACTTATAGGTTAGGAGACTTTAAGAATCATACAGAGCAAAAGGAAATTAAATGGATCATTAGGATGCAGTCTGACAGGGGCTTTGGCCTCAATGACAAGGTAGCACTCAGACCATTTTAGTTGATAGACCCTTGAAACATTAAATTGTATATATTTTTTAAAGCATATATAGGTTCATAGGCTCATAAGTAAGTACTAGGCTATCTGCCCAAGGGCATTTATAAGCCTAGCCAGAGTGTGTTGGCTTTCGCCACCCCCTTAGATTAGTTCCCTGTGCCTGTGACCAGCAGAGCCATTAGCTCGCTGCACCTCAGTCCAACAGAGCCACTGCAGTGATCCCCAGGGTAAATTTTCTGTTTCCCATACCACCCATCAAGGTTTCTCTTGAAGAGTGCTAGTGAGGGGCTCTGCCTGATGTATATTGGAATCTTGTTCCAAAGCATGGAGAGTTTCTGGGTCAGGAATCTATCTCTCCAGAAGGTCCTATTTATCATTGTGGTAAGGTTTATATCCCTAGAGCATGTGGTTCTCAGGGATTTGTTTTTTTTTAGGTGGAGCATATCCATCAGTTCTGGGTTGGACATGGCCTTGTATGTCAAGCAGAGATCACCTCTGAGTAAGCCGTATGCAACCAAGTACAGCTGGAGTTTCTTTAGTCGGGCTGCATAGGTTATCTGTTTGAGGCCAGTAATCCTCTTGGTGAGGTACTTTTGTGGTCTTACCAGCTGTTGCAGGTGTCTTGTAAGGTACATCCCAAATGGGGCATTGTATTCTATAATGGGTCTAATAAGTGATGAGTAGAGAGGCACAATAACCTCCTTTGTTCTAGATGTGAACCCTTTAGAGATTAGGTGGGCCACGTAAAAGGATTTTCTAACCACCTTGGCAATATGATTATCAAAGGAGAGATTGCTATCTACTTGGGTCCCCAGATCCCTTATTACATTTTCTGTATTTAGGGGACTACCACCTATGTGGTAGTTCGTGGGTGCTTTTTTTTTCCAAAGGGGATGACTATGCACTTTTTGGCATTCAGCTTGAGGCCATGATTTTGACACCAGGTATCCATCTCAGTGAGACCCATCTGGAGGGTGTCTGTATCAGCTGGAGAATCAATTATGGCCCCTAGTTTGCAGTCATCTGTGAACTTGGTCAGACAAAGTCCTCTTGTGCTTGCCTGCACCTCTGAGAAGTATATGCCAAACAGAAGGGGTCCTAGGACTGAGCCCTGGGGGACGCCACTTGTAACCGGTTTAGAGTCGGACCTAGAGTCTGCAACTCTCACCATTTGGGTTCTGTCTGTGAGCCAATTTGCAACCCATCTTGTGATGTAGGAGCTAATGTTCAGGTTGGTGAGTTTGTCTATAATACCAGAATGGGGAATAGTGTTAAAAGCTTTTGCGAGGTCTAGGGTAGGCTGTGTGGACCTCCTTACACTCATCTAATGTCTTGGTAACTGTCTCAAAGAAGTCCACCAGGTTTAGGAGGCATGATCTGCCCTTAACAAAGCCAAACTGGGTGGGGTCCAAAGTTTGGAGGTTTCCAATGTCTCTGTTAATGAGTTCTATGATGATGCGCTCCATAGCCTTGCAGACCAGGCTAGTCAGGCTTATAGGGAGATAGTTCCCAGGGTCCATTGTGGCGCCACCTTTGTGGAGTGGGATAACTGATGCTGTGCACCACTCTATGGGTATGTAGCCTGTAGAGAGGCTGAGTTTGAACAGTGTGTTTAGGTGAGGGGTTAGTTCATTTTGGAGCTCTTGTAAGACATGGCCTGGGACACCGTCCGGTTCCATTGAGGCTGTGTTTTTGGCTTTGGATAGGGCTGTTTTAATCTGTGTGTCGGTGATTGCCAGGGCCTTACATTCTTCTGGTATGGTTATGGGCCCTTTAGGGGGTGAGAGGGGTGTGAAGTTTGCACTGAACCTGTCTGCCAAAATGTTGGCAATATCAGTCGGTTCAGTGTATTTTGTGCCATTCTGCACCAACTCAGAGCAGATCTGAGAGTTTCCACTTAGGTGTTTGACATAGCTAAAGAAAGCTTTGTGGTTATCGTTGGAGTCCTTGTCAATTTATCTTTCGAAGCTAGCCTTGGATGATTTAATGAGGGATCGTAGTTTCTTGCTGATACTGATCAGGGATGTCTTTCCTTCTAGGGATTTTTCTCTTATCTGTACTAGTTTCCTCCTTCAATTGTAGAGCCTGTTTATAGCAGGGGTCTACCAGACTGGTTTCCTTTTCTTGGAGGAGTGAGTCTTGGTTTTACTTGGGATAGCATGATCCACGCATTCCTGCAGATGATCATAGAGTGCCTTTGTATAGGTTTCAGCAACCTAGACAGCATTGTCCATTGGCGTGGGGGCTGTGAACCTTTCCACCTCAGTCTTAAGCAATGTGAAGTTTGCTTTTGAAAAGTTTTTCACGGTGGTTTCCTTGATTGGGTTTGGGGTGGAAAATGAATATCCAGAAAGATTAGTCTATGGTCTGATCTAACCAATGAGGGGTTGATGTCAGGTGTGGAACACCGGTCGCCCATGTTGATGATGACCAGGTCCAATACTTTGTTCCCTCTGCTGGGGGTGTTGACCAGTTGATTCAGGGCGTTCGAGTTTATAAATTCTAGGAAGCGTTGTGCAAGGGAGTTATCACTTGAGTACTTCTCCCAGTTAATGTTTGGGTAGTTGAAATCAACCAGTATTAGGGTGTTTGGTAGGACCTTCATATTTCCCAGTGTCTCCAGAAATGTGGAATGGGGGTCCTGGGTCATGGTGGATGATCTGTAGCAAGCTACAATTTGGATTGCAGTTTTGCCCTTTGTTAGTTGCACTTGGATGATCTCTGATACATTGTGCTGCACCACTAACCTGGAGGTGTGAGTATCCTTGATGAATATGGATACACCCCCGCCTTTTATGTTTCGGTCCGGGTTCTGTGGCTGAAAGGTATGGTATGAGTTGTAGCCTGGTACTGCTGGGGTGCTCTCTGGAGCCTTAAACTAGGTTTCTGTTACTGCACAGATATTGATGTTCTCCATACTGAGGAGTGCCTTGAGTGCATGCATTTTGAGGTTTAGACTTCTTGCGTTGAGTAGCATTACCCTCAGTTTTTAGTTACTTGTGCTATTTATGGTGGTGAGTTTGTCTTTTGAGCCTTGCTTAAAAAAGGCACTATGGGGATGGCAAGAGCATTTGCCAGTATTCGAAAGCCTAAGGGTGACAGCTGCAAGCCATCACTTGCAAAGCAACGTGTCTTGTCGAGCATGTCATCCCAAGCAGACAGATACTGGATTCTCTTTGAATAACACCAGAAACTTAGCCAATTTTTGAAGTTGATCATTTTTTCTTTATACTGTGGCATCATTCTTGGTGAAGGCAGGATGCTACTAAGGGTCAGGGTCATACCTGCCTGGGCTACATGATCAGAAAGCTCTTCCATGTCTCTTTTCATGTAGTCCAGGGAGGTACATCTCAGGTCATTCACACCAACATGTACAATAACAGAGTCATATTTGTACTTGTTCTGGAGTGACCTGAGTGCTTGTGTTATGTGGCGGATCCTGGTGCCCAACAAGCAGCTAACTGTAACCTTCTCCTTGTCCAGCCTAGTTAGTGGGACATCAGTGTGCCTCACTATAGAGTTGCCTATCACTAGTGTGTTAGGTATGTTATTTTGCCTAAAGTGCTGTGATTGCGTGGCACACTGATTATGTGAAGTACGTGTTTCAGGGTTGGTGATGGGTTGTGGAGGTAGCTTGGATGTCTGCTTTGGAGGAGATTTTTATTTAGAGCCTCCAAGTATGTTTTCATGTATTTATGTGTGTTATTTTCCTACGTTGGTTTGTTAGGTCTATATGAGACTGGTGGTATGTTGCAAGTATTACCCTTCTCCTCTTGACAGTCAGTTACAGTTTGGGGTTGAGAGAGCTTTGCCTCCAGTCTGGCTCTATAATTGCATCTCTCACATATATTAATGTTTGGTGGTAGGATTAGAGGGTTGTCTGTGTACATGAGGCAGTTGTAACATTGCCTCAAAATGCCCAGATTCACCAGTTGGACTGGAGAGTACACCGGAAACTGCCCTTTGGACATGCCTGAATAGATAGAGTGAGCTGTTTTTCTGACTGACTAGTAGGGACGAATAGAGAGCCTTGTCCTACTGGAGAGTATAAGGGGGGTTAATGCTACTGGTATTTAGTGCTTGTTTTGAGTTTTAAGCAAGTGCTGGGCTGTAAAATGAATGGTTTGAGTGCTAAAGTTGAAGGTTTGTTTAGTTTCAAGGGAAAAACTGAAGAGCAGACTTTGTGGAGTCGGGAATAGTTTAACCCTAGCTACCCGGCACTGCCCGCCATGCAAAACCGCACAAATGAGGTTTTTATATTGGAAAGATTAAGGAGATAGAAATTAGCCCAAAATGGCCAATAAAACTTCAGTTTCTGGGCAGAAACTACTCCTCCAGGGGCAGGTAGGCTGTTCAGAGCTCTCCACTCTCACTGGTGAACAAAGAAACTTCCTTTTTGTGCAAGTAAGGTATGGCCAAACACAGAAGCTTAAACACAGTCCAGATATCAGCAGGTATCTGAAAATGGACTTTTCTAGCTTAGTAAGGTGGGAAAATAGCAAGATATATTTGTTTTTTTTTTTTTTGTTTTTTTCAAGAAAACAGTAGAAACAAATGCAAAAACACTTTTATAGTGCAGTAATGGCTGTCGTACTTGAGCGGGAAGCCAGTAACCATTAAAAATACAATTTACAACAAAAAATGAATTTTAAAGTGCAGGCACAAATAAATGCAATTTCAGTGTAAAATGAGCATTCTGAGAAGCAATAAACACCAGAAAATCAGTGTTTAGGTGGAAATAGCAATAAGCAACAAGAAAAACCAGAAAGAATGGTACTTAAACACTCCAAAGTCTCTCCTTTTGTCTATCTGGCATTGTAGGTCTCTGCAGGACACCTGGGCAGGATCTGCTTAGCTTATACAAACACAAAAAAGTGGAAATGCATTTTTTATATCAGAAAGATTAAAGAGAAAGAAATTATCCCAAAATGGCCAATAAAACTACAGTTTCTGGGCAGAAACCACTCCTCCAAGGGCGGGTAGGCTGTTCAGAGCTCCCCACTCTCACTGGCGAACAAAGAAACTTCCTTTTTGCCCATAAGGTATGGCCAAACACAGAAGCTTAAACACAGTCCAGATATCAGCAGATATCTGAAACTGGACTTTTCTAGCTTAGTAAGGTGGGAAAATAGCAAGATTTTTTTTGTTTGTTTTTTTCAAGAAAACAGTAGAAACAAATGCAAAAACACTTTTATAGTCCAGTAATAGCTGTCTAACTTGAATGGGAAGCCAGTAACAGTTGAAATACAATTTACAACAAAAAATTAATTTTAAAGTGCAGGCACAAATAAATGCAATTTCAGTGTAAAATGAGTGTTCTGAGAAACAATAAACACCAGAAAATGAGCGTTTAGGCAGAAATAGCAATAAGCAGCAAGAAAAAACAAAAAAATGGTACTTAGTCCAAAGTCTCTCCTTTTGTCTCTCTGGCATTGTAGGTCTCTGCAGGACACCTGGATGCTATTAATATATATCCCATTTTTTGATTAATGCTTTAGAACATGTACAGTATTTTTTTTAGTATTTTTAATATATGTATTTTTAATATATGTATTCTTTTTAATATATGCATTTATTTTTAATATATGTATTTCTTCTTTCATACATATTGTATAGAATAGTTTGCATATGTATTCGTATAGGCATATACCTATCATTTTAAGAAGTTTTTACATGGTTTCATTGTTTAATTGAGTGATTGTTTTAAGCTGATTGCGATTTAATTGGTTTTAGTACTATAAATATGTTGGGTCTTTCTTTAGAATGTATTGAAGTCTGAAGAAGTGTCCTTTGGGGCGTGAAAGCGCTTACTTTTACATTAAACATTATTTGCTGTGAAACCTGCTCCAGTCATGGTGCTTTCTCTTTTATTTTGTTTACTTGATTTGGATTCAGAAAAAATTCTGACACCCAATGTTGTATATGAAATGAACAGGTGAAAGTCTGTGATACATGATAAAAATCTTAGCTGTAGTCCCTGTAAATTAATGTTAGAAAGATTTTGTTGTTGTAAACTCACCTCTTCTCATTAACAAAATATGTGCTATAGATGTTGTGACATATGACATTTTGTAGAGTGTGCTAACACAAAAGCAGTAACATGAGTAATGTGGACATATGTGTCATGTGTGATTTATAACCTACTTGTATCCCACAAGTATTCATCATGACAGTTAAAAAATATATTATAAACTTTGATGTAATGAGTAATTGTATGTAGTGTGGCAAGAATGACCTTCTGTCATTCATTGTGTGCCCCCTTTCAGAACAATTGTCATTACATGAAATCTTGATTATAGCTAACCTAAATGCTACCTGTGATGTTGCAAGCAGATGTAAAAAGGAAGAATGTGTCATGCTAATGCCATTACTGGTGGGTTCTTTGCTACATATATCCATTAAATGTATTACTCTGCAATGCAATGCATTTTTTAAATACTTTTTTCAATTTGTGCTCTGCTCGACGGCATGCAAACATAGTTCATTGCCAAAGGAAAAAGTGAAACATTTAATTTCAGCTGCCTTCTATAGTGCAAATGAGCCTGGTACCAGTGAGCAGGCTTCAGCACTCTGGAAAGTACTCAGTGATTTTCTCTGTGGCACAAGAAGTAAGTGCCATGAGCTTAAAGAAAGAGGACAGCTGGTACAGGGCTCAGATCCAGTTTACAGATAATTTTACAGTTGGGGGTTGAATAAATATTAACACACATTTTGGTGTATGATTAAGTTGTTATTTGAAACTATTTTCTGTATTGATAACAATGTGTCAGCTGCTGTCTGCCCCATTTCCCTTTATTCTGCATTGCATGAAGTCATGATAATGTGTGCCAAACATTAAAGTTCTGATGTGGGAAGGATGAATGTGTCAGTGTAATGCACTTCTTCCTGTTGTCATTGCTAGATATATACTTCCATTGTTTTAATTTTCCTTTCAATTGTTTTCCATGTTATTGTATTTTCTTTTTTATGCCTTTTCCATTTGCGCTTGACTTAGCATCTCCCGAATATGGTTCACAGCTGAAGGAAAAAAGTGAAAATTTTAATTTTGCCTGTGTTGGGTAACACAAGTGAGTCTAGCAGTGGTTTGCAGCTGTCATCACTCTGGATAGTGCTGAGTGAAGAAAATACACCTGTAAGGTGACTTTCTCCGTGGCACAAGATGTAAGTGCAGTGATCTTAGAAAAAGAAGACAGCTGATGCAATGTTCTGATCCACTTTAGAGATGTCTTTGCAGAGGTGGTTAGAATGTCATTTATCACAACATTTTGATTAGGAATATAACATTAAATTCAAATGAGTATCATAACTACGTTTATTGCAACAAATGTAGCAGTAATGCTTACTACAGAAGCACAATATAATGAGTGTAAACTATATTAAACTTAGCAATGATGTTATTTCACTTAGAATGCACTTGCACATGTATGATTTGCACAATGTTTGTGTTATACATATTGCCAGTTATCACATATCAGAAGTATGTGCTTAGGACAATATGTCTTGTGAAGTATGTATGTAACGTAACATGTATTACTCAGGTCATGCATCTTCACACATCTGAAAATTATTTACAAATACAAATACTGCCTTTTACATGGAAATGCAGTGCCGTGACTAAAGTCATACACACTGACATATGGGCATCTAAGTAGGTTTGCATTCATTTTTAAAATAGTATATCTGTAATTAAAATATTAAAAAAAGCTGTCCTGTGGCACTGGCAATCAATAGCCAAAGTTTAACATTGCATCCTGTTTTCTTCTCATGGGTTTGATTCCCAGGTGGTACTACTCAATCTTACTAGTGCGTAAGTCCAAACAGCCCAACATGTCACAAATCATACCATTTTCCTTCAACCAAAAATGATTATAACAAGCACCATTAAGTATTTCAAGTTTTTAACATGAGCATTACACATGGCCAAATTTCACTGCCATTCCTCACATCCTCCTTGCTTTTTGATGTAATCAGTGCCAGGGTGTATGCTAGGCCATTGCTGTGCTTTCAATTGTGCTAATGCAGTTAGCAAGGCTGTGTATTTGTGCACATTGTGCACAATCTGTTGCATTAAATATATGAATTGTTCAACAAGTCCAACATATTTCTAGCTTGACTTCTGCAGGCATGGCTACAAAGGTAGAAATGGTGTTCAGTTTAGAGCACCAAGATGGGGTGTTGATGAGCCCAAGATTTTTGTGACACTCCTTGACAAGCACTACAGACAGAAGCTGATGCAGAGGGATTATAGTGGGTCTCAGTATAAGGCTGCAGTTTGGCATAGCTTGGCCATAGCTGTCTCCAGTGCAATTGACAATCCCACGGGCTGGGGATCAATATTGTCACCATTATAGTGACATGAAGAGACAAAAGCAAGACTGCCTGAGCTGATGAAAGGATGAATTTAATGCAAACACCCCTCAGTTGTGCAACTATATTGACCCAGCAGCTGTCTACGATAAGGCATCAATTAGCCAGCCAATGTCGTTACTCATTATGCTTTCATTTATCTTTTTTTTCTTTTGTAATGCACAGCTGCAGCACAGATAACAGAAAATTGTGACGCACATCAGGTGAGACTAACTTGCCTCAGAGAGGCACAGGGTAAGTATGCATCAGGTCTGAATGCAAGGCAGAGAAGTATTTTCAGTCTATCACTCTATATCATCTTGAGTAGGCACGCGAAAAATATTATGTCAAGCATACAAGCCTGCCTGCTCCAATAGCTCTTGGTGCTTGCATTAAGTAATGAGTATGTCATCTTAATTGTGTGTGGGTTCAATACCCAGAAACAACCATTACATTTTTTACAAGATAGTATTTATAAGATATTAACTGTGATATTGTATGACATTAACAGTACATATTTGCAAATGCAGTTATTAACTTTGAAAGTATATATCTGATATGTCATAGTTAAGGATATTCTATTTGCCATATCATACCATTGTGACTGATTTTATGACACATTAATGTCTTCACATCATATCTGGATGTGGCAAATGCATAAATATTTATTTCTCATATTAGTTTAATTATTTAAATAATACAAAATAATAGTATGACATGCTATTGATCTATTTCCCTCTTTTTTGCCTCCCCATCTCTCTCTATTTTTGGTTACTCATATATTCACAAACACACACACACACACACACACACACACACACACACACACACACACACACACACACACACATATATATATATATATATATATATATATATATATATACATACATATATTATGTGTGTGTTTATATATATATATATATATATATATATATATATATATATATATATATATATATATATATATATATATATACCATCAGCACAAGAAGCTAGACTGCCCACTGTGTTTTGGCCCTCCATACCTCCACAGGTGGCTATGGCTACACCACCACAGGCGGCATAGACACCCAGCACACCAGCACATCTGGGTCACAACCTATCAGCATTGCCTCCACAGCTCCTGCCCTACCTGCTCCACCTGTGTCAGGTACCTCTGCATTGGCTGCTGGTGAGTTTGTCCCCTCTGAGAGCAGTAGTAGTGGAGGTAGTGATTTTGTCACCCATCAGATGCTGACAAGGCTGGCATAAGACATAATTGAGAGGAGCCTCAGTGCCTGAATCAGCAATGTTGAAAAGGTCCTTTCTCGTATTGCCAAAATTATGTGATGTCCAGAACTGACCCAGGCAACTGACACAGTAGATAGTGATGCAGTTCTAAGGGTGAGGACTAGATTCTCACTGTTCTCAAGCTGAATGTGGTGCACCTCCAATGTCCATAGCCATTGTGTCTCCCAAACTGTTGTATCCATCACCATCTTCGGCACCTCTCCAAAAAAAAAAAAAAAATGATGCCCATACATAGCTCTCCATTTCACCTATGTATCATCTTGTCATACTTGATTTGGTCCAGTTGGATATACAGTATTATTCTGTTGTTGTCACCCAACTCTGGTGTGGTAAATCTACAAAAGCATGAAAATCTTTGCACAGTTTTACATTTATGTTGAGAAGAAGGGGATAGCTATGGTGCTGTCCTACCAAAATCCTGCAAATTCCTATATATGTTCCCCTGTGTTCCACCCTCTGTTTGCCCCCCCAAATTCTACTACTGTCCTATTGACCACATTTTTCACATGTTTGATCTGTCCAAAAAATAGAATCACACACAACACACATGGCCAGAAATGGCCGATCAGAAAGCCTTTACTTTTTGTCCTCAACATTTGCACAGGGATTGCCATCATGCATCAGTGTGACTGATGATGAATGGCATTTCACATCCCATGGCAAAAACTGGTGATTTTTCACCATCACCCACACAAGTCTGGTTACTTTCATGCAAACGTGCTTGAATCTGCTGCACAATAGAAATACAGAGTAAAGGCAGAGTAGAGGCACTACTTTGAAACACTTACTCTAACAGTTCTTAGACTGCTAGAAGTAATGGACTAGAAATTTCTCTATGGTGTACTCAAACAATTCTCCTGCCTGTAGACTGATGTTTTTGCATAATGTCAACAGTATGATTACAGCAATATGCCAAATTGTTATTTCATGTCATTTTGAATTCCTATCATATGTTTAACTGCAAATGTCTGTATTTATCTCCAGTTACAACAATTTATGAACACAGCAGCTGAATGCATTTGCAAAACCATTCTGTCCTCAACAGGGAGGCTTGGTGAACCACTCTTATTCTGTTTGTCTTAATCTTGTTTCTACTCTCCAACCACTCCTGTACCAAACACTTTACTGTCCAGAGCATGACAAAGTTATAATGAGGAAACAGGTAACACACCATAATAATGGTCTTAAATGTCCCATAAACAAAACTGGTGGCGTTTCTCTCATCACCTCTGTCTTTCTCTTATTCTTCTGCTTCAGTAAATTGTCACTGTCCTTTCAATTGTGTTATTTAAACTGTGAATTATGAGTTTCTTTGTGGTATGCTTAGACAATGCTCATATCTATAGACTGATGTTTACATACTTTCAAGGGCTCTAATCCAGTCATATGTCAAACTATTATTGATTGTTTTTATTAGAGTATTTCATGTGCAGCTCTTGCCTACATATTGCATTGAGTTCCCGTAATCCTGCTTCTGTCATAATCTATTTGTCCCTGCCTCCACTCCCCATATCTCTTCTCCCTTCTGTGTCATCAGTCTGTCTCCACAGTATTTGCACAATGCCTGGGGCTGAGCAGTACCTGTTAGTTAGGAGAAGTACACAAGTGTATGGCAAAATATTTGAGCTTTTGTATTTGGCTACCTTATTCTGGTGACCGTTGTTGTACTGTGCTTAGTTTCACTGCTCAATAAACAGTCAGGATAATCTTCTCTAGTACACTATACAGGATGTTCCAAATGGAAATATTATTAGGAAGCTTGCTGCCCAAAATTCCTGCCTTCATGACAGATATGTAAATCATCACATATCACCCCTTAAGGTAACACATCTTTGTTCTGCACTGGATCATTTTTATGCTGTTGGCTGTAATGTACTCCAAATGTAATGTTAAAATTGTCATTACTGTGATGAAGCCTGATGACTACTGTCATCCCCTGCCTCATTGTTTTGTGACTGTCCCTTCAAACAAGTAAAATTAAGATTGTGAAGTCACATTTCCTATGTGGTGTGGTGACATGATTTACATGTCTGTAAAATGCTTTTGGCATAGTGTGAAGTATTTGAATCCATGTATATGCCAAAGTGATTTTGAATGTTTTGCATGGCTCTTCTGTGTGAAAGTGTTGGCTGCACATCTTCTAAACACATTGTTATCCTACTGCTGTATTAATGTGCTTGCTACCTATTTGGAATGCCGTCTTGTATAGATGTTTGCCTGAATAATTATGATGACAAACCAAAGTGAAAAGCAACAGAAATATGTGCAGAAATGAACCATAAACTAATCTCTTAGTATGTCTGTATATATTTCCTGTAATCAACTGTCCACCTTTCCAATCCCTTCTGTATCTTCAAATAAACATTCTTGATTCAAAAATGTTTCCATAAGGCATGGTTCCAGTAGCAAAAACATGCTTTGTCCCTCATGTGTTTCATAATACATATGTGACATACATATAAGAAACTGTCATGACAAATGTGTAGATCATAACACCAGAAACATGACCATAACATATATATGTTTGGTATTCCATCAGATTCAGGCATGGTTGTGTGTGTATGCTGCTTATTTGCCCAAAGGTCAGCATGGAATGCCAAAAACTACTGCTAATTCCCATTCTAAGTTCATCACCTCACAATATGATTAAGCATCTTCTAATACTTTGACATCAACCATGCAAATGTGTTTGCCAGCAGTGCACCTCATGGACAGAGTTTAAATAAATAAAGAAATAAATACATTATGTGAGATTGTACAACTTCATTATGTTTTAATGAAATTTTGAAACCAAGGTACCTGCTTTTCAAACGAAAACAGTCCTTGAACCAAATAAGGAATCAGATGCAAAAACCAGAGAATACAAGAAAAAGAAAAATAATCTGGTTCCACACAGCAGTGAAAATCAATATGTCCTTTATTGTAGCAGGTAAGTGCTTTCTTGGAATAACATCCGCTTCATCAGACCAACAAAGATAGAATAGCAGTTACATTTTTAAACACTAAAATATCCAATCAAAACTCAGATAAAATATGCATCATAGCTAAAAGCCATGTGATAAAATACATCTGTAGAATATATAGATAGTTAAAAAATTGAATAAAACAGACTAAATGAACAATATGTATTTAAAACTGGTAACAAATACAATAGTAAAAAATAATAAAAGATAGACTATTGAAACATATATGATAAAATATTAAAAGAGAGATCAATGCTTTAAAGGTATTGCTTTAAGGAAGGGTTTCAGGGAAACTCTGTTGTTTAAACCAGGAGGTTTATCAGCTTGAAAGCGCAAAATCCATTTCTGTTCACTAGATTCTGTTCAATTATTTATGTCACCTCCTCTCTTGGTACTATGTAAAATCTCTAGTACCATAAAGCTAAATTTATGATCTTTACCCTCTTTAGCCACATGTAGTGATAGTGCGCTGATTTCTATAACATTCCTGATATTCCTAAGGTGTTCAAGTATTCTATCCTTAAACACCCTGTTCGTTTTCCCTATGTAAAATGAGAAACAGGTAGTACAATAGCAAAAACAGACATTTTTGTTCAACAATCTGCATAAAAAGCAGTATCTATCTTAAAACCCAAAGTGGGATGTGTGAAATGATTACCAATATGTATATGTGTACAGGCCATACAATTCCTGCACATATATGTACCAAGTCTATCAGATATTATAGTTGATTTAGTATTAAAGGATCAATAACAGAGCTGACTCTTAAGTGATCTATTATTTCTAAAAGCAAAATCTGGCTGTGTGCCAATGACCCCATTCAACTCATGTACGGTAGACAGAATATCCCAGTTCTTTTTAATAATATCACATGCTACATGCACATTACTGGCAAAGGTCAATGGCATCCTTAGTTTATTCCTAGGTGTATCAGTGGAAGCATCACTTGAGAAAGTATTGTCAATATTATCCCTGATGTTAATACTAGTGGGGAGGGGGGAAATGTATGGCTGGCACTTACCTGATCTATGCTGCCATCCTTCTGCTATTTGAGAATCATTAAGTTTACTACTATAGCTTCTTTCTGAAAGTTCTTGTTTAAGTGTTTGTAATGAATAATGAATACCAGGTTAACATCAAATGGTATAAACGTTTTGTGGATGATATTTTTTTGTTGTGGTATGGCTCAGAGCAGCAGCTACAAGAGTTTCTTTTATACTTAAATCAGTTAAATACTTTTTTGAGTTTTACCTATGAATATTCTGATAAAGAAGTAGAGTTGTTGGATGTTAAAGTTACTAACAATAATTTATCCACTGTGTCTACTACTTTGTATAAGAAAACTGTTAGAAAGAATAATGTTCTACACTATGGCAGTATGCATCCGAATCA
This sequence comes from Protopterus annectens, assembly GCF_019279795.1. Taxonomy (NCBI): domain Eukaryota; kingdom Metazoa; phylum Chordata; order Ceratodontiformes; family Protopteridae; genus Protopterus; species Protopterus annectens. Next base: position 199,129 of record NW_025048861.1, on the reverse strand, counting down.
TACGAAATTCAATGTGTTGAAAGGACAGATATTTTGAACTATGAGACTTTTTAATGATAATCATTGTTGCATTACAAACACTTAAACAAGAATTTTTAGAAAGAGGCTATAGTAGTAAACTTATTGATTCTCAAATAGCAGAAGGATGGCGGCACAGATCAGGTAAGTGCCAGCCATACTTTTCCCCCCTCCCCACTAGTATTAACAACAGGGATAATATTGACAATACTTTCTCAAGTGATGCTTCCACTGATACCACTAGGAATAAACTAAGGATGCCATTGACCTTTGCCAGTAATGTGCATGTAGCATGTGATATTATTAAAAGGAACTGGGATATTCTGTCTATTGTACATGAGTTGAATGGGGTCATTGGCACACAGTCAGATTTTGCTTTTAGAAATAATAGATCACTTAAAAGTCAGCTTTGTTATCGATCCTTTAATACTAAATCAACTATAATATCTGATAGACTTGGTACATATATGTGTAGGAATCGTATGGCCCGTACACATATACATATTGGTAATCATTTTACACATCCCACTTTGGGTTTTAAGATAGATACTGCTTTTTATGCAGATTGTCAAACAAAAAATGTTGTCTGTTTTTGCTATTGTACTACCTGCTTCTCATTTTACATAGGGAAAACAAACAGGGTGTTTAAGGATAGAATACTTGAACACCTTAGGGATATCAGGAATGTTAAAGAAACCAGCGCACTATCACTACATGTAGCTAAAGAGGGTAAAGAACATAAATTTAGCTTTATGGTACTAGAGATTCTACATAGTACTAAGAGAGTAGGTGACATAAATAATAGAACAGAATCTAGTGAACAGAAATGGATTTTGCACTGTCAAGCTGATAAACCTCCTGGTTTAAACAACAGAGTTTCCCTGAAACCCTTCCTTAAAGCACAGCCATTAAAGCATTGATCGCTCTTTTAATATTTTATCACATATGTTTCAATAGTCCATCTTTTATTATTTTTTACTATTGTATTTGTTACCAGTTTTAAGTACATATTGTTCATTTAGTCTGTTTTATTAAATTTTTTAACGATCTATATATTCTACAGTTGTATTTTATCACATGGCTTTTAGCTATGATGCACATTTTATCTGATTTTTGATTGGATGTTTTAGTGTTTAAAAATGTAACTGCTATTCTATCTTTGTTGGTCTGATGAAGCGGATGTTATTCCGAGAAAGCGCTTACCTACTACAATAAAGGACATATTGATTTTCACTGCTGTGTGGAACCAGATTACTTTTCTTTTTCTTGTACCTGCTTTTCAGATTGAAATTGACTCACTTCATTTGGTCTGTTAATGTACGCCTGCATGCATTCCAGTGGTTACACTTGCAACTTTTTTACAATGGTGTGTATCTTTTCAACACATAATTAATCCGTAATATTCAGAAGTGCACTGTCATATTTATGAAGTGTCTGTTTGTGTTATCAAAGCACATTGTGCACACAAGAGCCAAGATAATTGACAGTGACACAATACATGGTAACTATTTGCATGCAATCATCCCAGTATGAGCTGTCATGAATGCTTGCTTGACAATCCATTATTTTACAATTGCGTAGAAACTGAGAGCAAAACTCAGCCAAGCTAGAGATTTCACTGTGTAATACCTTAAACCTCCTGTAATAGAATCCCATGAGATATGTGCCAGCGACTTGTTAAGAGCACCAAATGTTTCATCTACATGGCTTCCTAATGTTCATAAGTTTTTTGCTTTTGTCTTTATGATTACATTCAGGATAATAAAGCTAAACCCCATTACTTGTGGTCATGGATGGTTCTACTTTTTATTGACCTCATCAGCTTAGAATTAGTGGATATTTGAAATATTCTTCAGACATAAAGGCTCTTTAAACCCAGCTGATGCCTATAAAGATTAACATGCTTTAAAAATATCCCAACTAACATTCAAATCAAAACTGTAAAAAGGTCACACACAAAAACCATTCAGTAAAAAACTGCAAGCAAAACATGTTAGAGTTTTCTTGTATTATACCTTAAACCTCCTGTAATACAGGCCCATGTGATATATGCAAGTGGGAGTGGGGAGCCTTGAGCAGCCTACCTGTCCCTGTAGGAAGTGACCTCAGCACAAGAAGCTGTAGTAATTGGTTGTTTTGGACAATTTCTAGCTCTTTTGTAGTTCACTGTTTAAAATCCGCGTTTGCACGGCTTTGCGCGGTTGTGCGCATAGGGCAGCACTGGTTAAACAAGGTTAAACTTCTTCTGGCTCTGCCAGTCTGCTCTTCAAATTTTCCCTTAAGGAAGCTCTACTCTTAGTATAACCAGACTACTCACTATATTATAAGCCTAGCACCTGTTCTCCATACTTCTCTACTAAGTAAGCACTCTTGTACTAAGTAAAGCACTACATCTACTTACCACCCCTGTGAATATCCACTTCCCTTAAAGGTACAGCACTCCTTTATACTGTTCTAGCATGTCAAGTGGTAGATTACTGGTGTCCTCTCCAGTTCATCTGGTCAATCTGGGTATCTTGAGACAATGCTACAATTGTCTCATGTACACAGACAACCCTCTCCTCCTCCCAACAAACACAAATACATGTGAGAGATGTAACTATATAGCCAAACTGGAGGCTGAACTCTCTCAACTCAGGGCTGGCATGACCAGACAGGAGGAAATGGTAACCACACACGCAACAATCCCAGTCCCACATGGACCTACCACAACTGCAAACCTAACACATAAAAACACAAAGACATACTCGGAGGCTCTAATTAAAAACTTACCAAAACAACAGAGGCTCCCAAAGCAGACATCCAAAAATCCACCACCTCAAAACAAAACACATGCAACACATACTTCAATAAATCAGTGTGTCAACCAATCACAGCCCTTAAGGCCAAACACCATGCCCGATACACTAGTAATAGGTGACTCTATAGTCAGACACACTGATGTCCCACTGACCAGGCTGAACAAAGAGAGGGTGACTGTGAGCTGTCTATCGGGAGCTAGGATCTGCCACATAACACATGCACTCAAGTCACTCCAAAGCAGGTACAACTATGACTCCGTCATTGTCCATGCTGGTGTGAATGACCTGAGACGTACCTCCCTGGACTACATGAAAAGAGACATAGAGGAGCTCTCCGATTATGTAGCCCAGGCTGGTATGACCCTGACCCTGAGCAGCATCTTGCCCTCACCAAGAATGATACCACAATACAAAGACAAGATGATCAGCTTTAATAATTGGCTCAAGTACTGGTGTCATTCTAAGGGGATCCAATGTCTGTCTGCCTGGGATGACATGTTGGACAAGCCATGCTGCTTCACAAGGGATGGCTTACACCTGTCACCACTGGGCTTCCGGATATTGGCTAAGACTCTTGCCACCCCCATAGTGCCTTTTTTAGGCAAGGCTCAAAAGACAAACCCACCTCCTTAGAAAACCAAAATGGAAAAAAACTAAGGGTAATGCTGCTCAATGCCAGAAGTCTAAATCTCAAGATGCAGGCACTTGATGCACTCCTCAGCAAGGAGAACATCGACATCTGTGCAGTAACTAAAACCTGGTTCAAGGCTCCTGAGAGCACCCCAGCGCTACCAGGCTATACCTCGTATCATGCTTTTCGGCCCCAAAACCCGGACCAAACCACAAAGGGAGGGGGAGTGTCCATATTCATCAAGGACACCCACACCTCCAGGTTAGTAGCAACACATGAAGCATCAGAGACCATACAGGTGCAACTAACCATAGGCAAAACTGCTATATAACTGGTAGCATGTTACAGACCACCCTCCCAATCTCAAGAACCCCACTCAGCCTTCCTGAAGATATTGGAGGATATGAATGTATCACAAAATACCATCATACTGGGAGACTTCAACTACCCAAACATAGATTAGGTACATTATTCTAGCCCTAATACCCTAGCCCAAAGGTTCCTGGAATTCTTAAATTCAAATGCACTGGAACAACTAGTCACCTCTCCCACTAGGGGAGATAATATACTAGACCTGATCATCACAAACATGGGGACAAAATGCTCCACACCGGAAGTATACCCCCACTAGTGAGATCTGACCACAAATTAATCACCCTGGATATACATATCCCACCTCCACCCCCAGCACAAAAGACCACAGTGAAAAACTTCTCAAAAGCAGACTTCACTCTTCTTAAGACTGAGATGGTATCCTTTAAGCCCACTGTGCCAGTGGATACCACATCCCACAATGCCAAATCCTTCACAAATGCTTTCTATGGACATCTCCAAGAATGCATGGATCATGCAATCCCAAATAAATCCAAGTCCCTCTCCACCAAAGGCAAGCGTCCTGTCTGGTGGACCTCAGCCATTAACAAATTGTATAACAAAAGAAGGAAGCTACTGCATGTCAGAGCAAAATCCCATGAAGGGAAGACATCTCTGATCAACATTAGCAGAAAACTACGTTCTCTCATAAAGACATCTAAGGCCAACTTTGAGATAAAACCGCTAAGGACACTAAAGATAACCACAAAGCCTTCTTCAGCTATGTTAGAAACCTGGTGGAAACCCTCAGATATGCTCAGAGTTGGTTCACAACAACAAAAATACACTGAACCCACAGATATTGCCAACATTCTTGCTGACAGGTTCAGTGCAAATTTCTCCCTCCTCACCCCCAAAAGAAGAAATACTTATCCCAGCTGAATGTAATCTCCCTGTCATCTCAGATGTCCAAGTGAGAACCGCCCTAAACAAAGCTAAAAACACAGCATCAATGGGACCTGATGGTATCCCGGGTTGCGTGTTACGTGAACTCCAAGAGGAGCTAAACCCACACATAAAAATGCTATTTAACCTTAGCCTTACTTCGGGATATGTACCTGAACACTGGCGTACAGCAACAGTGGTCCCACTCCACAAAGGGGGTGCCTCTACAGACCCTGGAAACTACCACCCCATAAGCTTAACCAGCCTGGTCTGCAAAGCTATGGAAAGAATCATTATGGAACTCATAAACAGAGACATAGGGGACCTACAGACACTTGATGCCACCCAGTTTAGCTTTGTAAAGGGCAGATCCTGCCTTTTGAAACTGGTTGACTTTTTCAAAACAGTCACTAGAGCCATTGATGAGGGCAAAGCAGTCCATACAGCCTACCTGGACTTGGCTAAGGCCTTCGACACAATACCCCACTCAGGCATCATAGATAAGCTCAACAGCTTAAACGTAAACCCTTGTGTCACTAGATGGGTTGCAATCTGGCTAAAGGATAGAACCCATAAAGTTAAAATCACTGGAGCAAAGTCAGACTCAAAGCCAGTCACAAGTGGTGTCCCACGGGGATCTGCCCTGGGACTCCTCTTGTTTGGCATTTATTTCTCAGATGTTAAAGCAAACATGGGAGGGCTGTGGCTGACAAAGTTTGCAGATGACTGCAAACTAGGCGCCATAGTCGATACACCAGCGGACACATACATCCTACAAAAAGGCCTCACAGAAACGGACAACTCATGCCGGAGTCACGGCCTTAAACTAAATGCCAAATTTGGGAAAAACAAAGTACCCACAAATTATCACATAGACAGCAACCCACTGAGTACGGAAAAAGTAATCAGAGACCTAGGGACCCAAATCGACAGCGACCTCTCATTTGACACCCACGTTGCCAAAGTGGTCAGAAAAACATTCTACCTTGCACACCTCATCATGAAGGGATTCACATCCAGATCCAAGGATGTCATTGTACTCCTATACTCCTCCCTCATCAGATCCATGATTGAGTACAATGCCCCATTTGGTATGTACCTCACCCGGCATTTGCAACAGCTGGAGAGACCACAAAAGTACCTCACCAAGAGGATCAAGGGTCTCCAACATATGTCTTATTCTGCCAGACTAAAGAAACTTCAGCTCTATTCAGTAGCATACCGCCTGCTCAGAGGTGATTTATGCCTGACGTACAAGGCCATGTCCAATCAGGATCTGATGGACATGCTCCACCTCAAAAAATCCAAATCCATCAGGACCACGAGAGCTAAAGACTTAAACTTGGACACAGGTATAAATAGGACATGCTGGAGGGATAGATTCATAACCCAGAGGCTTCCCATGCTTTGGAACAAGATCCCAGTTCGTATTAGGCAGAGCCCCTCACTGACTCTCTTCAAGAGAAATCTTGATGAGTGGATGGGAGATCATAAGTTTACCCCAGGGGTCACATCTGTGTCACTGCTAGACAGGGGCACAGTAAACTAATTCTATTATATAAGAGGACCTTCATTGTGTCACTATTAGACAGAGGCACAGTATTCTAAATTTATTCTATACATTTTTTGTACCATTTCATGGGGTGGCAAAAGCCACATCACTATGGCTAGGCTTACAAATGCCCCAGGGCAGATAGCCTAGTACTATACTATGAAACTATACTATACTATGAAACTAAAACTCCACTGCTAATCATTCTGTGGACTGCTGTTCTGCTGTGGTAACCCCTACAAGGGTAAAGCCAAAAGGAGATGAAGAATAAACGTTCAAGGGATATATGCAAATGACACTTTAAGGACCTCAAGTGTTTGCTACACAGCTTTTAGGTGTCCATGACTTTTTTATTTTTTACAGTTGTGATTGTCATTGACACCCCATACTGTAAAATAGGTGCATGTCATTCACAGTAATACAATGTACATGAATGACAGTATATAGATGTTATAGAGAATAAGTAATTACATGGGCAAGCACAGTGCTCTTACACTGGCCTGTCAAGGCACACGCATTTGTCCCAAAACACTTGATGCACAGTAGCTGATGTTCCAAACAGTGAAGTTTTAATACTTACAAATGTGCATTTTCACAGACTTCCCATGTGGAGCTAGCAATTCATACTGCATTCTCTAGATTGTGTAACTAGTTAGGTAGGTGAGTTGAATCTGAGCGTGGTAAACTTCTACATGTGTGTATGATTTTTGTGAAAAGTAAGTAACGACTCAGCAACAAATGTGCTTTATCCATCTCCACTCAGGTTAAAATTTTAATTTTGGACACAGCGCTTTCTGCATTTTATCCAACTTTTCCACAAGCATCTTCTAAGCAACACACTGATGAGGTCATCTTATCAAAAGGACACTTTCTCTCCTTAATAGTCAGTCTTCTTTTGTGGCACATGTGATTCATACTGTTTACTATAGATGTAACTAGTTAGGCAAATGGTACAAATCTAACAGTGTGTGTGTTTCCAGTCACAGGTAAGTCATAACTCACCAACAAATGTGCTATATCCCCATCTACTTAGGAGAAAATTTTAACTTTGGACACAGCTCTTTCTGCATTTTATCCAACTTTTACCACAAACATTTCTCTGCAATGCATTGAAGACGTCATCCTATCAAAACTACACCTTAAAAGTCAGCCTTCTCCTGTGGTACTTGTGATTCATACTGTATACCATAGATGTAACTAGTTAGGTAAATGCTACAAATCTGACAGTGGTGGACTTTGCGTGTGCGTGTGTGTGTGTGTGTGTGTGTGTGTGTGTGTGTGTGTGTGTGTGTGTGTGTGTGACGCATGAGTGTGTGCACACGAGTGCATGTGTGCATGCGCATGTTTGTTTGTGCCTTTGTGTGTGTGTGTGTGTGTGTGTGTGTGTGTGTGTGTGTGTATGTGTGGGCGTGTCTCTGCATTTCCAGTCAAAGATAAGTCAAACCTCAACAACAAATATGCTCTGTCCACTTCCACACAGGAAGAAATTTTAATTTTGGACACAGATCCCTGTACACTTTATCCTACTTTTACTGCAAGCAACTTCTCTGTAACACAATGGTGAGGTCCTCCTGTCAAAAATGCACTTTATGTTATCTTAACAGTCAGATTTCTCCTGTAGCACTTGTACTTCATACTGTGTACTGTAGATGCTGGAACTAGTTAGATAGGTGGTTTGAAATTAACAGTGGTGAATGTGTGTGTGTGTGTGTGTGTGTGTGTGTGTGTGTGTGTGTGTGTGTGTGTGTGTGTGTGTGCTTCTAGTGACAGGTAAGTGAAGTCTTAACAGCAGATGTGCTGTGTCTACTTCCACTCAAGAGAAAAAATTAACTTTGAACTATCTCCCTCTGTAATTTATCCTGATTTTAATGCAGACATCCTCTCTGCAGCACTCAGATGAGGTCATCCTTACATAAATGCAGTCTCTCACTATAAAAGTCAGAGTTCTCCTGTAGCGTATGCCAATAGTACTATGTTCTATAAATTATGTAGGTAGGTGATTCAAAACTCAAAAAGATTCAAATAGAGTGGTGAACTTGTGTGTTTTCCTTCAGTGCCAGCTTCCTGAACAGATCAACTTCCACTCAGGGGAGGAATCTAACTTCAGAGATGATTCCTTTATTCCAGTTTTACCACAAACATCATCTCTGCAACACACCGATGAGGCCTTCCTTTTATAAGTGAACTCTGTCCTCGTGCAAGTCAGACATCCCTTGTGGCAATTGTGCGTGTAACTAGATACTGTAGGTAGGGAGTTCAAATCAGACATTTGTTAGTGAGATTCTGTGTGCGGTAATGTACATTGGGCTTTGTGACAATACCCCTTATGTAATTTTTTCACTTAAGACATATTTTCAGTGGCAGAGGACTACCCTGTTATCTTCCATTATCCTCAGACATCATACATCTCAACTTCTTAGCTCAAGAAATTTGGTCAAAGGCCCCAAAATAGGGACAGATTTTTAAATATTGCTCTAATTAACTTAGACAACAGCTACAATAACAGGTTTGTGTTGAAATGCTTTTTCTGAAGACTATGAAAACTGAAACTCAAATGTACATAATTATTTAGTGATTGAAATTTTCAGCTTATCCCAGTGATTTGCTAGAAAACCACACATTTTATGAAGAACAGACAACAATTTTGAGGCAAAAATCTGGACATTCTCTAAAAATCTGGACAGTTGACAGGTATGTCAGGCAGTACCCTGTTTTTGGATACATCTTGTTTTCAAAAATGAACTGCATCACAGCTGTAGCATGACATCATGTGGTGCTGACTGTTGTTATTGTGCTTTTTAGACTGCATAACTAAATAGGTAAGAGGTTTGACTCCAGCAATGACTGACTACAAGAAAGTGCTGTAAGCCTTTCAAGCGTGCTTGTTATGACTCATACAGAATGCCTATTTCAGTGGTATCAAAGGTTGATATGCAGCTTTCCGATATCTGTCCTGGCATGTGTTTGAGTCTCACAAGATTTGAGTGTTGAATATGTTGTTGCTTGTTCACAGGCATTACTTAAGTTTCAAATAATAATGCTCTGTACTGCATACCTTCCATACCTCTCAAATGTATAGATTTTTGCAGAGTATCCAGATTTTTGCCTCATATTTTTGGTCCGTTTTTCATAAAATTGTTTTTTTTCTGTCAAATTAATGGCAAATCTTTAAAGACTGAAGTTAGAAAATAACGACAAACATTTGCATTCAGAAAATTCATAATAATGAAAAACCTGTTATTTTATCAATTTTTTAGGTTTTTAAGAGCAATATTTAAAATTGTCCCTATTTTTGGGCCTTTGTCACACTTTTATTTCTGGTTTTGTCTAGATTTTTTGCTTTATGACATTGAGAGTTATGATGCCTTCATTCAAACATTTATGTCCTACTGGAATTATTTTCGTCACACCGTAGAGTATTACAGGGCATAAAGACTTGATAACATTTCATACTATATGGCAGTGTGATTGGATCTGTGTTGGAACAATTTATTGTGTGTTTGTGTTCTTTACATTCTGTTAGTGTGATATTTGCTGTCATTTCTTGTGAGCATGCTCAGTGTAATCATGTACTCTCTGGTAGAGATCTTGAACTACTGAAATGTCATCAGATCTCTGTTACCATTTTTCACTTGTGTTTTATATTAATATTTAGAATATACATGAATACTGGATTACAGGTAAGTACTAAGCCAGCTGCCCTTTCAGGCTATTTTAAGCCTAGTCAATTTTCAAGGGTAAGGATTAAACTCTGTACCCTGTGCCTGTGAGGTAAGCATTTTAACCATTATACCAAACCTCCCTGGTCCTTTAAGAAAGTACTACATTAACTGCCCTTCTGGGCCATTTTAATTATAGTCAGTTGCCCATGATGAGACTCAAACCCTGTACTTTTTGTCTGTGAGGTAAACACCTTAGCCATTTCATTAACCTCCAGTCAAAAAATACAATCATTAATTTAATTTGAAAAAGATGTTTCTTGTTTAAAAAAATATATATGCATATGTATATCTATCTATGCATCTCTCTCTCTCTCGCTCTCTCTGTGTATATATATATATATATATATATATATATATATATATATATATATATATATATATATATACATATATATATATATTTATACATATCACTTAACTGGATTCAAACTCTGCCTCACTTGTCTTCTTTCTCTGAATTCACTCACTTACATCTTCTGCCACAAAGAAATTTACCTCCTTGTGCCACACAGAAAGTCACCATATATGCAATACATACTTGTCTAATACACATATCCCATTCTGATATGCATGATGCAGCAACTGTAGGGCTAATTTCTTCCTGTTTATACATAATGAAATGGAGAATACAGTAATACTGTCAGTTATGCATTCTTTCCCTATATATACATGCATTATGCAAGAACTGCAATCTATGTGAATAACCCATAATGTATCCACTATCCTTTCTAACTGTTATGTCAACTCAACACACTGTGTGCGCGTGCACACGTGTGTGTGTGTGCATGAGTGCATGTGTGCACGCGCATGTGTGTTTGTGTGTGTGTGTATGTGTGCATGTGTGTGCGTGTGTGTGTGTCTCTCTGTTTCCAGTCAAAGATAAGTCAAACCTCCCCAACAAATATGCTCTCTCCCCTTCCACTCAGGAAGAAATTTTAATTTTGGACACAGATCCCTGTACACTTTATCCTACTTTTACTACAAGCATCTTCTCTGTAACACACTGGTGATGTCCTCCTGTCAAAAATGCACTTTCTGTTCTCTTAACAGTCAGATTTCTCCTGTAGCACTTGTACTTCATACTGTGTACTGTAGTTGCTGGAACCAGTTAGATAGGTGGTTTGAAATTAACAGTGGTGAATGTGTGTGTGTGTGTGTGTGTGTGTGTGTGTGTGTGTGTGTGTGTGTGTGTGTGTGTGTGTGTGTGTGTGTGTGTGTGTGTGCTTCTAGTGACAGGTAAGTGAAGTCTTAACAGCAGATGTGCTGTGTCTACTTCCACTCAAGAGAAAAATTTAACTTTGAACTATCCCCCTCTGTAATTTATATTGATTTTAATGCAGACATCCTCTCTGCAGCGCTCTGATGAGGTCATCCTTACATAAATGCAGTCTCTGACTATAAAAGTCAGAGTTCTCCTGTAGCGTATGCCAATAGTACTATGTTCTATAAATTATGTAACTAGATAGGTAGGTGATTCAAAGCTCAAAAATATTCAAAAAGAGTGGTGAATTTGTGTGTTTTCCTTCAGTGCCAACTTCCTGAATAAATCAACTTCCACTCAGGGGAAGAATTTAACTTCAGAGATGATTCCTTTTTTCCAGTTTTACCACAAACATCATCTCTGCAACACACCGATGAGGCTTTCCTTTTATAAGTGAACTCTGTCCTCGGGCAAGTCAGACATCCCTTCTGGCATTTGTGGGTGTAACTAGATACTGTTAGGTAGGGAGTTCAAATCAGACACTGGTTAAATAGTGAGATTCTGTTTGCGGTAATGTACATTGGGCTTTGTGACAATACCCCTTATGTAAATATTTCACTTAAGACACATATTTTCAATGGCAGAGGGCTACCCTTTAAACTTCCATTATCCTCAGACATCATACATCTCAACTTCTTAGCTCAGGAAATCTGGTCAAAGGCCCCAAAATAGGGACAGATTTTTAAATATTGCTCTAATTAACTTAGGCAACAGCTAAAATAGCAGGATTTGTGTTGAAATGCATTTTCTGAAGACTATGAAGACTGAAACTCAAATGTACATCATTATTTAGTGATTGAATTTTTCAGCTTATCCCAGTGATTTGCCAGAAAACCACACATTTTATGAAGAACAGACAACAATTTTGAGGCAAAAATCTGGATATTCTCTAAAAATCTGGACAGTTGACAGGTATGTCAGGCAGTACCCTGTTTTTGGATACATCTTGTTTTCAAAAATGAACTGCATCACAGCTGTAGCATGACATCATGTGGTGCTGGCTGTTGTTATTGTGCTTTTTAGACTGCATAACTAAATAGGTAAGAGGTTTGACTCCAGCAATGACTGACTATAAGAAAGTGCTGTAAGCCTTTCAAGTGTGCTTGTTATGACTCATACAGTATGCCTATTTCAGTGGTATCAAAGGTTGATATACAGCTTTCCGATATCTGTCCTGGCATGTGTTTGAGTCTCACACGATTTAAGTGTTGAATATGTTGTTGCTTGTTCACAGGCATTACTTAAGTTTCAAATAATAATGCTCTGTACGTCATACCTTCCATACCTCTCAAATGTATAGATTTTTGCAGAGTATCCAGATTTTTGCCTCATATTTTTGGTCCGTTTTTCATAAAATTGTTTTTTTCTGTCAAATTAATGGCAAATCTTTAAAGACTGAAGTTAGAAAATAACGACAAACATTTACGTTCAGAAAATTCATAATAATGAAAAACCTGTCATTCTATCAATTTTCTAGGTTTTTAAGAGCAGTATTTAAAATTGTCCCTATTTTTGGGCCTTTGTCGCACTTTTATTTCTGGTTTTTGTCTAGATTTTTTGCTTTATGACGTTGAGAGTTATGATGCCTTCATTCAAACATTTATGTGCTACTAGAATTATTTTCGTCACACTGTAGAGTATTACAGGGCATAAAGACTTGTTAACATTTCTTACTATATGGCAGTGTGATTGGATCTGTGTTGGAACAATTTATTATGTGTTTGTGTTCTTTACATTCTGTTAGGGTGATATTTGCTGTCATTTCTTGTGAGCATGCTCAGTGTAATCATGTGCTCTCTGGTAGAGATCTTGACCTACTGAAATGTCATCAAATCTCTGTTGCCATTTTTCACTTGTGTATTATATTACTATTTAGAATATACATGAATATTGGATAACAGGTAAGTACTAAGCCAGCTGCCCTTTCAGGCTATTTTAAACCTAGTCAGTTTTCAAGGGTAAGGATTAAACTCTGTACCCTGTTCCTGTGAGGTAAACATCTTAACCATTATACCAAACCTCCATGGTCATTTAAGTAAGTACTACATTAACTGCCCTTCTGGGCCATTTTAATTATAGCCAGTTGCCCATGGTCAGACTCAAACCCTGTACCTTTTGTCTGTGAGGTAAACACCTTAGCCATTTCACTAACCTCCAGTCAAAAAAGACAATCATTAATTTAATTTAATAAAGATGTTTCTTGTTTAAAAAAATATATATGCATATGTATATCTATCTATGCATCTATCTCTCTCTCTCTCTCTGTCTCTCTCCATATATATATATATATATATATATATATATATATATATATATATATATATATATATATATATATATATACATATCACTTAACTGGATTCAAACTCTGCCTCACCTGCCTTCTTTCTCTAAATTCTCTCATTTACATCTTCTGCCACAAAAAAATTTACCTCCTTGTGCCACACAGAAAGTCACCTAGTATGCAATACATACTTGTCTAATATACATATCCCATTCTGATATGCATGATGCAGCAACTGTAGGGCTAATTTCTTCCTAGTTATACATGATGAAATGGAGAATACAGTATTGCTGTCAGTTATGCATTCTTTCCCTAAATATACATGTATTATGCAATAAGTGCAATCTATGTGAATATCCCATAATGTATTCACTGTCCTTTATAACTGTTATGTCAACTCAACACACTGGCAACATTAATATCACATGTACTCCCCTTTGTTTCACTGTTGCTTTCTGTCCCCCTCACATCCTTTGTTTGCATGTTGATTTTTAGTTATGTATATGAGTCAAGAATTGTGAACAAGATTAATTATAATTACATAAATATGGAAGTATTTATATTAAAAATGTAACATTTTTGTGACATAATCACATCTGACTACATTATCTGAAAACATTTTCTCTGTGTACCCTCCCCTCATACTTATGTCTGCACTATTACCATTGTATTCGGTATAAATTCTCCCCATTTAATGCCCAGTGCATCTTAACACTTGTAATCAAGTTGCTCCTACTTCATGTAAGCTGTCTGCACATGGTCACATGGTAGGGTTATTTACAGCCAAGCTGTACTTCCCTGCATGGCTTCATGACCAATAATACTTCTGCTGGCCAGGAAAAGATGCTTATAAATGTGGAAGCGTGATGAGCAGAGCAGCATGCACAGTCAGTGAACACTGTTGCTCATCACGCTAATGCACTTATATCGTATAAGTGTTGTGTAAAGCCTGCACAATTGTTAATGATTTCAGGGGATATTATAATTTTGGATTAATCTATAAACAGTGTATGCTTGTATTTATAGTTTTCTAATACTTTAACTTAGATGTCAGAAGCCTGACTTTCACTGTTTGATATAAGGTTTTTGATTTTTAGGAGTGGCAGAATTACATTGTTAAACATATTCATGGCAATTATTGCAAATATGTAAAATATTTTACACCCTTTTATACTCTAGCAATGCATCATATTTTTACCTGTGAAGGAATTCATTTACCAATGACATTAAGATCGCCCTCTTTTTTAAACTCCACCGATCATGTGAATAGGATCCCTTTATATTATCAGGAAAGCAAGAAAAAATATTTTAACACTAATAGCATATTTATCCTGCTCCTTTCTCCGTCTCCTTGGAAGTCAACGCCAATATCAAAGGCCTCTGGCTGACCAAGTCTATAGATGAGTGCAAACTGAGATCAGTCATAGAATCCCTGCAAGACACTAACATCCTACAGGAAGAACTAACACAGACAAATGAGTGGTGCCAAAGGTTGAGCTTAAAACTCAGTGCCAAGAAATGCATTATAGTGTCCTTTGGAGAGTTGGCCATTCTAGAAAATTACCACATTGATAACACATTCCCAAGAGAAGAACCAGTAGTCAGAGATTTGGGTGCATATGTAGATAGTAACTTGTGTTTCAACCAATATATGTTTCAGGTAATCATTCTGTGCTGCCCAACTTATAAAAAAGCAAGGGCATAGCATCTAGGTCCAAGTCATGGTTCCACTATATTTAGCCCTCATCAGGCCCATCATTCAGTACAACACCCCCTTTGGTATGTACCTGACCAGCACATGCAAAAACTGATAGTTCCATAGAGGTTCCTCCTAAAAAGAATAGAGTGGGTAAGCAGCATGTCGTCTGCAGATCTCCTCAAAGCCTTATCTCTACGCTATGTTTTTACAAACTGTTGAAACGTGATCTATGCCTGGCATACATCTTTGTATCCCACTCTGATGGATCTTTTCCATATCTGCAAAATGAATAGCATCAAATTTACTTAATCTAGGGATTTAAACTTTGCTTGTGACATAATAAGACATGTTGGAGGGACATGCATCCATCTCAGAGAATTTCCCTTCTCTGGACCAGTCTTTCCATCCATGAGAAGCAGAGATCTTTCCTAACCCTTCTCTAGAGAAACCTTGACTTGTGAATGGGAAATAGGAAATACATCCTGGGTCTGGCACCAATGTCTCTAAAAGGCAGATGTAGCCCGTATATCTTTGTCTAGCAAAACCTCCAAGGCACATAAACATGAAGAATACAATTAGGTTGCTTTGCTAGGTTTATAAAGGAATCCAAACACAAAATGTAAGCCAGCAAACTGAGAGGCTAAAAAACAAATGTATTAGTTAATGTAGTGCAAAAACAAAACAAACAGACTGGTTTCAGCTGGCACACACCAGTTTTCCTCAGTGTAAAATAAAAATCATTTCAAATTGTCTATTTATACATGTACTTGATTGAAATCAACTTATAATTTGTTGATCTAAAGTTGTTTATTTAATCCAGGTGGAAATAAACCCCCCAGTTTAATAATCCATTTTTTTCTCTTTGGTGTCTAGAATGGAATGCCACCCCGCTTTATTGGATTTATTCCCTTTCATGATATCTATTACCATAAAACTGAACTTGGCAAATGAATGTTTTAGATAATGTTTATATAAATCACTACTTAGTTTCTTATTCTTCATATCACTGCAATGCTCAGAAATTCTCAATCTTAGTGGTCGCGAGGTTTGCCCTATATAAAAAGAGCCACAGCTGCATGTTGCTAAATATATCAACCATTCACTACTGCACTTGGCAAAAAAATTAATGCCATAAACTGTACTGCAGTTCTTGCTTGTAAATTGTTTGGATTTAAAAACCTTATGATCGATTCTCAGCTAAAGCATCTTCTGTGTGGAGACATATGTGAATGGGCGTACCTTCATTGAAGGTTGTGCGTCAGAGCTGGCAACTCGGCACGTAAAAATCTACTGCCAATCATTAGCGGACCGGAGTTCCGCTGTGGCAACCCCTAACCGGGAAAAGCAGAAAGACACAACAACAACAACAACAACAATTGCAGTGAGTGCAATGTCCACATGGGTAGCATCCCGTAAGCACCTCACCCGATAAAGTAGTTTGAACCTCATGAGATGGTGTCCTGGAATGTGAATGTTTATAATGATTCAAATGGGAAGCAAGATTTCTCCCTTTACGAAATGAAAACTGGCATCTATCTGGTAGAATGTTGGTTAAGTTGTGATCACTCTGTAGAATATTCCAGTGCCACTGTACACTGTTGATTAATAAATCAGAATTCTTCCCATAAGTTGTCACTAGTCTAATGGGTGCCAAGCTTTGCTGATCTCGTTGTTTGTAGGTCAAGAGGTCTTCCCCCTGCCCCCACCCCTTCCTCCACCCCATCTTTCCTCCCTTGACCACTCACCCCACACTCCTAACATCTCATCACCTTCTTTTTTCTATCACCTCCAACCAACTCCAACTACCATGCCCACCCTTCCATCCAAAGTCCTTCTCCTCTCATCCTTCCCCTTCCTTCTAGTATACCTACACCAGATATCTAGCTATACTAATTTCCATATACTCTCTCCTCCTCTTACTCCCCAGCACCTCCTTACTTCCCACTACCATAATATCTCTGATTCCTTATTTCCCCCCACCCTAACCTTCTCTTAAAAGTAAAACATTTCCCAACCTCAAATAATAACTTCGAACTTAAACCAAATCCTTACCACCCTCCTCCAACAAAATACAAATCCAAAAAACACATCCCCCATCCCCCTTACCTTTATTTATCCAGCGACATTAACCCCAACCCAGGCCCTAACTTCTCTCCTACTAATCTCCCACACTCCAACAACAAATCCTCTAACAAAAACTTCAAATTCCTCACTATTAACGCCCAAAGCTTAAAAAATAAATTAACCCTCTTCCATGCCTGGCTCAATCACAATTCTCCTGACATAGCTGCTATCTCTGAAACATGGCTAAAACTTCACATTAATGACTCAGAATTCCTACCTCCAGGATTTCATTGTCTCCAATCTGACCGACCAAATAAAAGAGGTGGTGGTGTTGCTCTAATTTACTCCAACCTCCTGTCCATTACTAGCTACCCTGCCCCATCCCCTCTTTCAATAACACTGAAATTGTAACTGGGTTACTAAAAATAAACAACCATAAAAGCATCTGCATCATTTGCCTTTATATTCCCCCTTGTAACAATACCTATACTCTAGAAGACATCCTCTCCTGGACCTCCTCCAATATTAACCTGGAAACCTTCATTTTGGGTGATGTAAATATTGACTGGGGAAAAATCAATAACGCCAATTCCACTATAGCCATCAACCTATTCAAGTTCACTCAACTTACTAATTCCATTACTCGACCCAACAAAACTAATCCCCCTGGCACAATACTGGACTGGATCCTAGTATGTCATCCAAACAAAGTTATAAAATCAGGCGTCACTCCTGACCCATTAGGAGACCATTTCCCTGCATTCTCCATTCGAGCTACTCCCTCCTCCCCTCACTCTCACCACTACATTCATACTTGTAACCTGTCTAACTTTAACCCTACTTCCTTCTCCAACTCTCTTAAGCTAACCAACTGAAACCCCCTAAAACACTACCATTAGAAGAAGCCGTTGACTACGTCAATTCTACATTCTTAACTGTCCTTAACTCCCAAGCCCCTATTAGAACAAAAAGAGTCAAAACAAATAGCCCCCCTTGGCTCACTAATGGCACAAAAAAAGATAATGCTTCAAAGAGATAAAACCTGGAAAGCCCACCTTAAACACAAGCAACCAGAAATCTTCCTTAAATATAAGCAGTTGAGAAACCTAGTCAAAAAACAAGTCATTAGAGATAAAAAGTCTTACTACATCAAACTACAAGAAAACCATGCAAGAAGTCCCAAACAATTCTGGAATTCTATTAATCCCCTCCTTAGACCAGGTACAACAAACAACCCCTCCCTTGATACCAGCAAATCTGACCTTGAAATAGCCTCCCTTTTCAATTCATTTTTCACCTCTTCTATCACTGAGCTAACCAAGACTTTCACCAACACTAACCCTCCCACCCTCCCTGCTCAATCTTCAGTCCCCTTATCTCTTTCCCCCTCTTTCGAACTTAAACCTGTATCCACTGACCTAATAAAGAAACTTCTCCAAAAACTAAAGCCTTGTTCCAATGCCCCTGACAGCATTCCATCCTCCCTCCTAAAAATATCTTCTGACTCTATTGCCATAGCCATCAGCATCCTAATTAATAGGTCTTTACTCGAATCCTACGTACCCAAACTATGGCGCTCTGCCTTCATTCTGCCTCTCCACAAGGGTGGCAAAAATTGCACTGTCTCCAACTTCCGCCCCATAGCCATCCTCTCCCCTATCTCCAAAATACTTGAAAAATGTATCCACCTGCAGCTCTTACCATTCCTTACCAAACACCAACTACTCTCTCCTACCCAACATGGCTTCTGCCCTGGACACACTACTACCACCCTTCTTTCCTTCTTGCACTTTGCACTCTGTCAACTCAGCATGTGACTCCAGTAACATAGTCTCCTCTGTTCTTCTAGATTTATCCAAAGCCTTTGACACCATCTCTCATTCCCACCTTCTAAACCACCTCTCTAATCTCAACCTCTGCCATAAAACTCTTTCTTGGTTCTCCAGCTACCTTTCAAACAGGTCCCAAGCTGTGAAATGGGGCCAAGCTACCTCTACTTTCCTTCCTACCCCCACTGGAGTACCCCAAGGTTCCATACTCGGCCCATTATTATTCAACATCTTTATTAATGACTTCCACAAAGCCCTTCCCAACACTAAAATTGTGCAATATGCTGGTGATTCCACTTTAATCTGTTGTGCCTCTAATCTAACAGAACTCAAAGCCCTAACACAGAGTGCCTTCTCAACCACTGAAAACTGGATGCTCCAAAATCATCTCACTCTAAATGCAAACAAAACTAAGATCCTCCTTTGCACCCCATCTAAATTCTCCTCTCTAGATAAGGATTCATTTCTAATTACCAGCCACAACAACTCCACCATTGAGATTGTTTCCTCCACCAAGCTTCTCGGCGCTATAATTGATGACCAACAAAAATTTAATAACCATATCCAGCTAAACATCAAAAAAGCACACATAAAACTTGGCTTACTGTATAGAAACAACCACTTCCTCTCTCCTCACACCAGACTTACCCTTGCCTCTACCTTCCTACTTCCCTCCCTTCTGTATGGTGCTCCCCTCCTCACTAATTTATCTTCCACACTTACCTCCAAATTGGAACAATGCTACAACAAAATCTCTAGATTTGCCACAAATGCCAAATCTTCCTCCCATCACTGCACCTCCCTCCACTCCCTCAACTGGCTTGAACTCCCCAATCATCTTGACTTTCTCCAAATCATAACAGCCCACAAATTATTGTTCCACCGTACTAACTGCCCTGCTCTTTCTAACATTCTACAGCCTTATATTCTCCTTAGATCACTTAGATATTCTCAACAAAACCTAATCACCATACAAAAACCTAAGCGCCCCACAGGTCAACTACTCTTATCCTTTACCCTAGCCAAAAAATGGAATGCCCTGTCCTCCACACTTAGGTCCTACACCAACCTTAACATCTTCAAAAACCATCTTCATTCTTACATCTGCCTAAACAGGAAATGCAATTGCACTCTCCAGCCCATACCTCACAAGCTATCTTCCCACTTCTGTCCTGGCTAACCTCTTTAAATATACTCAGCATAATACCTAATTAGTAAAATCCTGATTTTTATGCCATAAGCCAGTATTTCCTCCTGAACAATTGAAAGTGTTAATATTTTATTCTTTTATTGCTAACTGTTATTTGTAATGCAACTGTCTCTGAAATTTTTATGTAATTAAACTGCTGTTTCCTGCTGGAGCTTTTCTTCCCGGGCCTCCACTGAAAATGGGCCCCCAAGCCCAGTGGACCTCCCCGGTAATCAAACTGAAATAAATAAATAAATAAATAAATATAATATTGCTTCCCATTTGAATCATTATAAACATTCACATTCCAGGACACCATCTCATGAGGTTCAAACTACTTTATCAGGCGAGGTGCTTACGGGATGCTACCCATGTGGACGTTGCACTCACTGCAATAAGGTTTTTAAATCCAAACAATTTACAAGCAAAAACTGTGGTACAGTTTGTGACATAAATTTTTTTTGCCAATTGCAGTAGTGAATGGCTGATAAATCTAGCAACATGCAGCTGTGGCTCTTTTTATATAGGGCAAACCTCTCGACCACTAAGATTGAGAATTTCTGAGCATACCAGTGATATGAAGAATAAGAAACTAAGTAGTGCTTTATATAAACATTGTCTAAAACATTCATCTGCCAAGTTCAGTTTTATGGTAATAGATATCATTAAAGGGAATAAACCCAATAAAGCGGGGTGGCATTTCATTCTTGACACCAAAGAGAAAACATGGATTGTTAAACTGGGGGGGTTATTTCCACCAGGATTAAATGAACAATTTTAGATCAACCAATTATAAGTTGATTTCAATCAAGTGCATGTATAAATAGACAATTTGAAATGTTATTTCACACTCAGGAAGCCTGTGGTGTGTACCAGCCAAAACCGGTCTGTTTGTTTTGTTTTTGCACTGCATTAACTAATAAATTTGTTTTTTAGCCTCACAGTTTGCTGGCTTACATTTTGTTTTTGCATTCCATATTGTTCAAGCCGTACAATTGCCTTTCGTGCAGGGGGAACTTCTTTGATGTTACGCAATTTATATTCCCTGCTGGAGGTCTGTGAGACTGGTGTATGCTACATGTTTTTACTTACACCTCACCAAAAAAGGATTATATTTTGGTTGATTAGTTTTTGGACTTTATTTCCTGGAACTTGGATTTATATACGTTCTTTTACTGGTTCTCAGCAGTTAAGGTCATTTTTGGGCCAGCTGAATCCTTTTTATACACCAAATTGGCTTATGAGGTAGCAGTGAAGCAGAAGCTACACATTTATGGGGTTTCACTTTTGCCATCCTTTACTCAAGCCTCTACCTTTATGGATTTTCTTTGTAATGGGTAACTAAATCTTAACAGCCTCTTGTAGGCAGTTGGCTAGATTTGTTTTTTCAGTCTTTGTATATGGTGTTAAGGGGCACCATTTTCAGCTTAACAGGCTACTCTACAACTGGCATTTCTGTTTTCGGATGCCGTTCTTATGTCGTTTTTTGGAAGTTTTGGTTTGGGGACAAAACTAATGAGTATGACCAGTGCTAATACAGCTTATGGATTACTTTTTCAACCCGGTCATATGTATAACGTAAACCAAAGTTTGACTAACTTTTGACAATATGGGCGCCATTTTTTCATCGCTACCATCAGTTTTTGATGAATGGAGCTAGTTCAAGGCATACAGGTCTTTTTTGTATCTACCAGGTTGAATTAATAAGAGGTTATTTATTATTTTCCAATATGAACATTGGGAGCATTAGAACTTTGTATTTTCAACTGAAATTCTATCTTGATCTGACAGAGACATCAATTGAGCGGATTATTTGTGTTTAGAGACAGTTTGGGACTTGTATTTCGAGGAAAAGTTTAATTCATCTTTTGGACATTATAACATTGTAAATAGTTGTTCAAAACTTATATTGCATTTTGTTTTCAAGGGGTCTCAATGCTGTCTCTATTCAGAAGAATTATGTTGCTATTAAGGGATGATATACATTTTTTATAAAGTTGACTGTATTGCTTATGTGAGCTATAGTTTCATTACAAACTGGTAAAGTAATATGTGTTTGATTTACGCAAGCTGTGATATTAATCTGTCTACAATTTTGAGTACATATTTAGATACTTAAACAAAAATATACTGCATGTAATTGTATAATTCTAATAACAAATAGTATGATTCAGGGTGAGAAAGATATATATCTGCTTCCGTGACAGTCTATTGCCTTGGCAGTTTGTACTTGTGTTTCTTTTCTATATATACCTGATGATTTTGCTTTTACAAACATAATTTTGGGTGATTAGGTGAACACAAATGAAAATTGCATTTGCATTGCAAGTTGCATTCAAGATAAAATCAAACAGTATATGGTATTGTTGCAATTTTTATTTGATAATTGCAACTACATTTCAATCTAGTCCCTTGCTAGATTAATTGCTTTGTCTAGTATTCAGGGATAGGCATTTACCCAATGTGGTGTAGCCAATGAACATATTAACAAAAGCTAACAGACCAATAGGCTATACCAGTTTCTGTTACCTATCATTGTTGATTATAGACATTATTGAACATATCCCAAAGATACAGCTTTTTGTTGGGTGACTTCCATATATTTTTCATACTTATTCTTTATTCTATTATTTACAATGGATCCCAGATATTTTAGACCAAGCGAATCTCAAACTGGTTGGGGGATGCCTTGTTCTACATTTCCATCTGGGGCTCTCAACAGACGAATTATTTAACTTATGTCAATTATTTAAATTATGTCATTTATGATCGGGTTTTTGACCTGATGGTGATATTTTGTACTTGAAATATAAGGTTGATTGGTATTTAAACCAGAAACCTGATATTTTACTGACAAGACTTGGCTATGTGTATGTGAGTCTGTTCATGAATGGGCGTAGCACTGTCCTGAAGAAAGTTAACCATATAACCAAGATTGCATGGTTCAGTCATTGCAGGGACAAGAGCTATTATTGCTCGTTCTATGTATTATGTACAAAAGTATTAAACACAAATTGGACCAACATATGTGGCTTAGCATTGCTATTATATGCAGCAAGGGCTAATATTGCCACCAAATTATCTTTTGACAATTTATCAGGTGGAATAATAATAAGTTATACAAATTGGACCTGTATATGTGGCTTAGCATTGCTATTATTTTTAGCATGGACTAATATTGCCTTCAAATTATCTCTTGACAATTTATCAAGTGGAATAATAATAAGTTTCCAAGGAACAAGAAACTAGTATTTATAGGTTTGCTGGTTTATCTATATCAATACCTAGTATTAATATATAAAAAAAAAATTACAAGTTCAACATGGCACCATTAAGGAATTAACAAAACTGATATCTGGTTTGTCAGCTGACAGGGAGTATTTGGGGGTGTTTGGATTCGGCACCTCAACCAATGATGAATCAAGTGGTACAGCCCTAGATCCAGAGTCCAGTTGTGGTTTATGTTTTGATAAATTGCAAAAGAGCATGAGATCTCTCAGGTCTCATGTCTGGCATTCCAAACTCTTTAAAGCCTACATGGCTAAAGGAATTATACCCAGGGGACTATGTATCAGAACACAACCATTAGTCAGTGAGGCTGATGAAGAGCTGAACAAACAATTGATAGACATCCAACAAAAAGCAACTATAGGTTTTGTCGAGGCCCTGGCCAGATTTCACGTTAGAGTCATTAATCGTGTGATTTTTGAAGTTACTAAGCTATGTTCTGATGCATAGACATATGAAGGACAACCCTTCTTTACTAGGAATTTGAATAAACTAGTCAAAGACCTATCTGGTCTTGAACAACAATTGAAAAACAGGATGGTCAAAAAATTCCAGAGGGACCAAATTGATTATCAGCTTAGTAACCCTTTTAGTATTAGCAAACAGGTCAGATTCCAACAAGCACAAACCAGAACTCCCAAAAGGAAATGACCAAGGTCTATCACTAAAAAACAATCTACAGATACAGGATCATCTACTGAGGATCTATCTTCATACACAGATACAGACATGCAACATACACCAGACTCACCTACCCCCAAAAGGACATGTAGTTCGGCCCCTTTAGGCCAAAATACAAGAGAGCAGGCAGAAAACATTCAAGAAATAAACAACATAGATGCATACCTCCCAACTATACCGAATTACTCAGTTTTTATTGTGTTTTGGGGTCTAAATGAAGGGGTGCCACGATTCCCGAGTGGCACCCCTTCATTTCTGATTTTTTTGCTTTTTTTTTTTGTTTTTTTCAATTTTCGAGCGGTTGGAGCTGATGTCATCACGTACGCGATGACGTCAGCTCCATCAGGGCTACCAGCCAGTCAGAATTGAGGTCAAGGAGCTCACATCATCATTTCCAGCTGGCCTGGCTGCAAGGATAATGGCAGAATTGCGAGTGGAAATGGGGAAACAGCAGCACTTGTTTGTGAGCAGGAACGTCAGAGGAACTTGTTTGCAAGCAGGAACGGCAGAGGATAATGACAAAATTGCAAGCAGAAACGGCAGCCATCAGAACTCATTTCAGGGTAGCAAAACTCAAATAAGGAAAGTGGTATGTGTGTGTAAGTATGACTTGAGCAGTTTATTAGCCTGTGCATTTATTTTCCATATTTATTATTTCAGTATGCTGATGAAATTTTTGTGAATGCACTGTTAGGCAGAGTGGAAGTGCAGCAGTTCCCAGATGAGTGCTTCTTGTCTGACAAGCAGCTTGTTGTTAAGTGGTGGGCAGTATCTTTTTTTAGCAAAAATGTTAGCCTGGAAAATAGTAGCTCTGGCTGTTACAGGAATTAAGATGCCTTTCCTTTAAGTATTACACTCGTGTGCCTCTCAGAATGTCCAGTTTAATGAATCTCAGTATCTTTCAGCTGTTTGCAAAGGAGAAACATTTTGAGCTAAAAGAAATGAAATTAATGAGATAATGGGAAGGCCACATTCCTATCTAGGAAGCAACAAATTTAAGGCAGCTGCTTTCCCTGTTTGAGCTGTAAGCAGATTTGGCATTTTGTATTAAATTTGTAACTGAGTTTAAACTTTATTTATCTGTGCTTCAGTATATGGGGTAAAAGAAACATTTTGATTGGTTATTCGTACATTGCTTTTCAATTTTTTCCTGTTAAGCTTGTTCCATGTCAGCTCAAAATCCCTCTGCAATGCACTAAGGATATTGCCTATATTGTGCAATGCCCTAATGCAACTATCTACATTTTGCAATGCCAGAATGATATTATCTACATTATGCAATGTCTTAATGATATTATGTACCTTATGCCCTGCAGAGTAAAATATTATCAGCATATAGCATGTATTTAAACAGTGGGAGGTCCCATGGAAGGTTATCAAAGGAAATTGTAAACAGAAAGGGCCACGTACTAACTGCCAGGATATACTTTTTGTGATGTTAACAGATCCTGTGTTGCCATCAATGTCAGCTGTGTGATACAATCTACTGGAAAGGCAGTCTTTGAACCATAAAGTGGCCATCTGAGACTTCAGGCGTGGTCAGTATTATGGAACAGTAGGTTATGGTCAGCTGTTCTGAATGGTCCTTTAAGATCAAGAAAGAAGCTTCTGAGTAGTCTATCATCCATGTGGCAGTGTAGCTGGCTAGTGAATGAGTATAAAATATTTGTTCTACAGCTTGGATGAAAGCTATGATGAGTGTTAGAGAAAATGTCATATATCTGGATGTAATCTAAATCTCCATTGTAAGCAGTCTCAACCATCTCTATAACCATGTGTTAAAAATATATTAATTTGTGTATACTTTGTGTAACAATACAATGCCTATTTTCTAAACATGCTCACCTGTATTTATGACAGTGCAGAAACTGCATATGTAAACGTTTATCTATATTATAGTAAAGAATTCCTAGACAGTCTCAAAAAAGTATCTCAGCAATTCTTACATTTTAATGCTTTCCTGGGCTGAAAGAGTCTGAGACTGAAATTGATCATGTGTGATCAGTATTCTACCCAGGTTAACAAATTTAAATAAATAACTAAATCTGATCATAAGCTAGCTTTTCAAGTATCTTTGTTATAGCAGAGACTCATAACAGTCCTGTAGTCTGCTGCAGAGGAAAGTGTGGAGACTTTAGGGATAGGAAATCTCAGTTGTGTATGAAGCAGTAAGGCTGTGTCTTGGTGGTTAGTGATAGGCTGAATATTTGTGTCATTCATTTGCAAATCATTTTGTTCTGAACTTTAGTATCTGAAGGTGTATAGTGTGGAACTCTTAGCCATGTGTTCTTCAGTGCTGTTCCAACGAATGTGAGTTTCAAGGGCAGAGAAGTTTTAATGCCAAGCCTATTTTCATTGTGAGACAATATTGCTTTGTTTACCAGATGATGTCTATTAGTGTTTCTGCATTGTTGTGCTGTAAAATGTAAAAATAAAATCAAAATAATCATTGTAGAAGTAAAGCAGCATGCATGCATTAGTGTTTATGGTAAATGGGGTGAAATAGCCAGGCAATGGGACATTGGAATGGCTGCAGGGGGACTCTGGTGCCATAATTTGGTTGTCTGTTCTTCGGTTTGCGTTTGAAAGTTAGCATCCCACAATTCCATCGGAGTGGGTGGGGTTACGTATGCAAATTAGATGTTAATCAGCATACAGATTTGTACCTATTTTTTCATGGGCCTTGTCCAGATTTCTGATGTTTCCAGGTTGAGAGGTATGCATAGATGGGCTTCTGAAACTAATAACTCGGAAATAAATCAAAATAATATTAATGTTTTGAATATCTCTGATGTAAGTTTGTCTACTACACAAATTGATCTTCTCAATAAAGGTCTTAGTCTTATTTCTGGTTTTCTCTTACTGAGGATATTTTAGCATAGGATGTATTGTCATTCTGTAGAATAATAAATGTCAGATTACATTTTAATGACTCTACTGATTTTGGTACTGAAAATGAATTTACTTATCATAAATCCAAGTATATGCCTCCTATGAATCCCACAGTGCATCAGTTTCAAAGTAGTGTTCTCAAAGATCTACACTACCACAGGAATGAAATTACCTATAATCCAAATAAACTCTCACAGATAGAAAGGGAAGCACTAACTGAATTACAGAACAACAAATATATTGTCATTCTCTCTACTGATAAAGGTGGGGTCGCAGTGGTAATGAATTGGCTACAATATGACTCTGAAGCCAAAAGACAACTTCAAGACAGGCGTTACTATTTGGAAATGCCTCGGGACCCCACTTTTAGGTTCAGAAAACAGATAGATGAATTTTTGACATTAGCTAGGGAAGAAGGCATTATCTCTGATAAGGTCATGCAACATCTCACTATTAAAGACCTTATGAGCAAGTATATTTAGTTTTTGCCCAAAATACACAAGGACGCTGTTAAACCACCTGGGAGACCAATTGTGTCTGGGAGAGGCTCTTTTACTGAACCACTGTCATTGTTTCTTACAAAACATCTTAAACCTTTATTTTGGTGGGTCCAATCATGTATACAGGACACCACAGAATTTTTAAAAATCATTTTGGAAACCCAACTTGAACCAGAATGGCTAATGTGCACTCTAGATGTTAGTGCTCTTTACACAAACATCTCTCATATCACTGGGTTGGAGGCCATTGAATACTGGCTGTATAAATCTGAATTATACCAGCCAGGGTTCAATAGTTTTTTGTTAGGCCTGACAGAACATGTCCTAACTAATAATGTATTTTTCTGTCAAGACACATGTTATTGGCAAATAAAGGGTACAGCTATGGGGGCATCCTTTGCCCCCATTTATGCTCACCTTTTTATGGCTTCCATTAAAGAACAACTAATCTATGATACATGTCATAACTTACACCAAACTGAAATAGACATTTGGAGGTGATATTTGGATGATTGCTGGATGGTATGGAGGTTGGATGTGGAATATTTGGGGGGAATTTATTAACTATCTAAATGAAAACAAATGGTGACTACACTTCACGGCCAATTTTGATCCAAATATCATTACTTTTCTTGATGTTTCCATCTCCAGAAAAACAGATCACACTTTATGTATGGAAGTTTTCTGGAAGTACCCCCAATATAATACCCTCCTCCATGCATCCAGCTTTCATCCGCACCATATCTCTAAAAATATCCCCAAATCCCAATACATTAGAAAGAGACGCATCTGCTCCAAAGATTCCACCTTTCAGGAATATAGGTGGGATCTGACTCACAGGTTTAGTGACTGGGAGTATCAGATGGGACATGTTCTTCAGGCCAGCAATTGGGCAAATACACTTAAGAGGGAAGACCTCTTGGCCTACAAACAACAGGAGCAGCCATTAGACTAGTGACAACTTATAGGAGGCATTCTGATTTATTAATCAACAGTGTAGAGAGTCACTGGAATATTCTACAGAGTGATCACAACTTAACCAACATTCTACCAGATAGATGCCAGTTTTAATTTCATAAAGGGAGAAATCTTGCTCCCCATTTGAATCATTATAAACATTCACATTCCAAGACACCATCTCATGAGGTTCAAACTACTTTATCGGGTGAGGTGCCTTACGTGATGCTACCCACGTGGACATTGCACTCACTGCAATAAGGTTTTTAAATCCAAACAATTTACAAGGAAGATCTTGAAATACAATGTATACTTAAGGGGTGAAGTGCCTCCAAAATAAAGTTATAAGTCCAGTAGAAAAAAGAGAGATGAGAAGCACACCACGACAATAGAAGTCTGAAGAAGCGCCCAGTGAGGCATGAAAGCGCTTACTTTCTACAAATAAAGGATATATCAGCTTTTTAAGTTGGCTTCGATTGTCGTGGTGTGCTTCTAATCTCTTTTTTCTACTGAATTTACAAGGAAGAACTGTGGTACAGTTTATGACATTAATTTTTATGCCAATTGCAGTAGTGAATGGCAGATATATCTAGCAACATGCAGCTGTGGCTCTTTTTATATAGGGCAAACCTCAGAATCACTAAGATTGACAATTTCTGAGCATACCAGTGATATGAAGAACAAGAAACTAAGTAGTGCTTTATATAAACATTGTCTAAAACATTAATCTGCCAAGTTCAGTTTTATGGTAGTAGATATCATGAAAGGGAATAAATCCAATAAAGCGGGGTGGCATTCCATTCTTGACACCAAAGAGAAAAAATGGGTTGTTAAACTGGGGGGGTTATTTCCACCAGGGTTAAATGAACGATTTTAGATCAACCAATTATAAGTTGATTTCAATCAAGTGCATGTATAAATAGACAATTTGAAATTATTTTTATTTTACACTGAGGAAGGCTGTGGTGTGTACCAGCCGAAACCGGTCTGTTTTGTTTTTGCACTGCATTAACTAATAAATTTGTTTTTTAGCCTCTCAGTTTGCTGGCTTACATTTTGTTTTTGGATTCCATATTGCTCAGGCCATGCAATTGCCTTCCATGCAGGGGGAACTTCTTTGATGTTACATGCAAGGTTTATAAAGGCTCAGAGATCATTAGCCTGGTAATACTACAAAAGTTTATAAAACCTATAATTTTTGTATATGGGAATACCTGATGAATAAACCTTACCTTCTCAGAGAATAATTATCTCCTCTATTTTGTAACAGTTTCTCTTAGAGACTTTATCTAATGTTTTTAATGCTGCTGTTGTAGTCTTTTGTATACCAATAAGATTTCCCAACAGAACTGACACAGTCTTGAAAGTGATACTTTAATTTTCATATAGATATGTTTAA
This sequence comes from Protopterus annectens, assembly GCF_019279795.1. Lineage (NCBI taxonomy): Eukaryota > Metazoa > Chordata > Ceratodontiformes > Protopteridae > Protopterus > Protopterus annectens. The sequence goes on along the minus strand of NW_025048861.1, from coordinate 169,105 downwards.
AGTTTACAGAAACAATACTGTGTATTTTAATATTGGGTATATATTCAGATGTAGTCTACTGTTACTGTAAATAGCAACATTTTACAGAAAGCTAGTCTGCTTATGTCCATAGAGAAATAGAGACACATAGAAGCTATAAAGGGAATCCTATAGAGATTACAGTAAACAACACTTCAATACCAAGCCTATTGCTAGACAATCTAAGGTTCTTTTTATCTATTCTAGCAATATATATCAGTTTTGTGACATAATTAGAAAGAATTGGCCTATCTTATTAGCCGACGGAATAAATAAAGTTGTTGGACATAATCCTAGTTTTATTTTTAGAAACAATATGGATTTGAAAAGGATGCTATGTTATTGTCCAAAGTGTTTGGGGGTAGAACCTGTACAAAGGAACAGGAACTTTTCCCTGTAGGAAATGCAAAGTATGTTCACTTATCATAAAATAACAAGTATTTGTCCTTCCCAGCACTGGGAGAAAGCTTGTTCCAAGGCTATTTGCCACCTGCAACAGTAACACTTCAGTGTATTTAGCAACTTGCACACAGTTTCATAGTTTCTATGTAGGAAAAACAACACATCAGCTTAAGGAAAGGGTTTTTGAACATGTTAGCAATATAAGGAATAATGTTCATACTAATGCTTTGGCAGCACATACAGGCAATGTTGTTTGTCTTTTTGGCTTTTCCCATTTAGGGGTCACCACAGCAGAATTCCAGTCTGCTAATGAGTGGCAGTTGATTTTTATGGTGCTAAGTTGCCAGCCCAACACCCAACCTTCAGCGAAAGCATGCCCATTCACACATGTATTTCAGAGGCCACACAACTGCAGGGAGGACATACAGACTCCACACAGAAGGCAATCCAGCCAAGAATCAAACAGGAGAACCTCTTGCTGTGAGGCAACAACTCTACCACTGTACCACCGCGGCTACTTTTCATTTCAGAGTTCTTCAACAGGTTAAACCTGGCATGAGAAGAGGTGATGTGAACAATTATCTAGAAAACCTAGAGGTGAAATGGATAATAGCATTACAATCTCATAGAGATCCAGGGCTAAATGCCAGTGTTCCTTTAAAACCAGCATTAATTAAAAGACGTTGAATTTGATTTGTTAATTAATAGTAACATGTGATTTTAACTTGTATATATTGTTTGTTTTTTAAATTATTAGTTTTATTTGGATTTGAGGATCAGTAACCCTGCGAAAGCGCTCATCCTTTTACAATAAAAGCTGCTAGAAATCAGTTTTGGAAGAAAATGCTTTATTTGTCTCTGCTCAGCTTTGTTGGTATGCTCACATATTGACTTTTATCTTGAGAATGAGGGATTATCAAGTCACAAAACTGAACCAGTGCTATAATGGAAGTGTTCAGTATGTCTTTAGTTAGTGCTAGTTTGTTTGTGTCTTTTGGCTTTTTCCCAGTTAGGGGTCGCCAGCGGGACTCCGGTCCACTAATGATTGGCAGTAGAGTTTTACGTGCTGGCTTGTCGGGCCTAATGCACAACCTTCAACGAAGGAACGCCCATTCACGCATGTCATCATACAGAAGACGCTCTAACCGAGGATCGAACGGGCAACGTCTAACTGTGAGGCGACAACACTACCGCAGCAACACCACAGCAGTTAGTTAGTGCTAGTATACTGAAAAAAAAATACTCATTGTCTTCAGGCTTACAGAGATATGTTTTTGGCTTAGTAGACTGTTTTTCTATCTCTTTTCTGCCATCTGCTGCCCTCAAGTGGCCACACAGTGTGTAGACAACCCCATTGTCATCAAGTGCTTTGTGAACAGGGGACTGGTGTGTGTGTGTGTGTGTGTGTGTGTGTGTGTGTGTGTGTGCGTGTGTGTGTGTGCGTGTGTGAGTGCGTGCGTGCGCGTGTGCGCGTGTGCGCGTCTGTGTTACATTTTAGGGCTGCCACATTTTAGGGCTGCCCCATACTATGTAACCATTGTGACCACCATCTTTTAGCTGTAGAATGTTAAATTGTTGGGATGGAGAACACCACTGAATTCAACTTTCAAACACAGATGTACCTAGAATATAAAATTTTTTGTCAGTTCTACCCTCAGTTGTTCCAGTGAGACTTTCTCTATTGCACACATCTTGACAGAAGTAAAAGGAGAACTTGTTTTACCCAGAATAAACCAATTGGTACATGGTAGACAAAAGAAAGCTGAAGCACCTATCTCTGGCACAGGGTATACTTGCAATGAAGTAGAGAAAGAAGACAGTAATTGCAGGGTTTGAATCCAGTTTCAACATTTTTTTGAGGAGGGGTTGAGAGGTGGACAGGGGAGGAATGAGGTTTAAAAGAATGCAGGACTTAAATGAGCTATGTAATGTTTGACTGAAAATGACTGAGTAGATTATAATTGATGTTTTATGTTTGCAACTGGGAGTATGTTAGTATGGTTTGTGATGTAAAATGCTTGGAACTAGGATTGTGTCGGTGTGGTTCATTTTTATTTATATAAATGCAAGATTGCTTATGTCATAAGTGATGGCTTAATAAATATGTTTCTTGTTTAAAAAATGGGCAGGAATTGAATAATTTATGTAATGTTGCTTAGGTTATATGATATATAGCAATATATGTGAAGTATAATATTTGTTAATGTTAATTTAATAGTTTGATTACTTTTGCAAAAATGTATCATAATTGATAATTCAATAAAGACTTAAAAAATAATAATAAATAAATAATAAAAAAAATAAAAAAATGGCCAAGAAGAGCAGCTAGCCTAGTACTTAGTTTTGATTTGATAGTGTAGGAAGTCTTAGCAAGTAAAAACAGTGCACTAATAAGATTAAGAATGCATTAAGATTATTGGAGAATTGCTGGGGCATGATCCATTTCTGCTACTGGTTCTGACAAGTATTTTTCAGGATTTGTTTAATATGGATGTGGGACTGATTGTCTAATTATGCCTAACAGGAAATAAAGTCACTGAGAAGTAAAACTGGTAGTATTGATCAGGCTGTGGAGACCTCTCAGGACAGCACCATATAGCCTTTTCAGGACTAGAGTGCAACACAAGTCTGTTTTAACAGTCAGTAAGACTTGTACGCTAAAGAAGAATGAGGAAAAATTAGACTTACCCTCATCAGCAGACCCAAGATAAAAAGAAGCAAATAAACATTTCCTTACAGCTCTCTCCACCTGCAATGCACTTCTCTACCTGCTACATATTAGTGTAAGTCTATTTGATCAGTAAAGCTATGGGCTTGGAAATCATAACAGTGTTGCAAAGTATAATAAAGAAAAGAGTTTGTAGTGTAAGTAGCCGGAGGAATACTTCTCAATCTAGTGCAAGGATTCTGAAAAAAAATAAAGAAAAGCAAACATAATGTGGGGACTAGATCATAAAATCAGTGACGGATTTTAAAAACTGCTGTTGTAATCTTAGAATGTTGCTAGAATAACAGATTTTGAATTAGCATGCATTTTCTGAAGGATATGGAGTCTGAAACTCAAATGTCTGTCATTATTTTGAGACTGTAACACTTCAAAATGATTTGCTGGAAAAATAAACATTTTATGAGGAACAGACCAAAACTATGAGGGAAAGATCTGAACATTCTGCATACTTCATGATAGCTGAGATGTATGGTTGGAAGATGAACGTGGCAAATGGTTGAAAGGGCAAGCAGCACCATCAGGAAATGTATTATGGCAGGAGTATGCATAAAGGGGCTTCATAAAAGGTAATTTGGGTCTCCTATGGTGCGTATAGTTAAATTTTCCAGTCTGAACCCTGAATCTGAGGCACAGGGGACATCTCAAATGTGTCCCAGACCACTGAGCTTCAACTAGCAGCCCTGGCACTGGATGAGACAGGTAGGAAGAGGGTTAAGTGAAGGGGCATGATCTATTTACCTTTCCTAGCAGGAAGGGGAGTGTGAATTGTTGGCAAACTAGGCAGTGACAACCACAAAGGTCACTGCTTGTGCCTTGGGGGATTGGGCAGGGATGCCTAGAGGGATGAACCTTGCAGAAGTTAGGTGATGACCTATATTATCATCCCATTAAACACCCCCCCCCCAACACCTTACCAAGGTTTGTACATTAGGGATGGGAGGAAACTAAGAGAAGAAAAATGTAAGCCACTCCTGAATGATGACCCATCATGGACAGCTGTCACATACATGTTGAGAAATGAGAGGGACACTTGGCCATAGTGAAGGTTGATGAATAACAGTCAGCAGGGACAAAGATAGGAAAACACTTTTGAAGTCAGGCCAAATAATATCTTAACAAACCTACCCTCTTTGAGGGCAGAAATGGTAGACTTACAGAAGACCAAACTCACATGAGATGAGGCTCTGACATGAAAATGAGGTTATATCGGGTGGGAATGAGAGCTGAATATCATACAGGAAAATGTCTAGCAGTAGACTTCATGACATTATGGACAAGTATACTCACTGTAGTTGGATTGTTATAGAAATCATCCTGAAGAAAAGGAGTTTGCTCCAGATAAGTGTATTCATTTTAGTGCTATATCTGTTTGATAGACAGGAAACCGGGACATATATAAATCTATAAAAACTCAGGGAAGGTGCTGAAAATCCTGGCTGAGCAGTATAGACTAATATTCTCACACTGACCTGAAATGCTTGAACTGAAATGATGGCAGGAATTTACTCTAAAAAGAATCCCCCCAAGTTACTGATCCTCTCTTAAACAAGTTTCTAGCATTGCACATTGAAGGTGAATAGAGTAATATGTCTGTGATTACATGCGACAGGGGGAACAATGGAATGGGAGGAGGGAGAAAATCACTAGTTTAGTAAACATTTAGAGAAGGATAAGCATTAGCAAACATAACATAAATAATAAACAATAGTACATATCTACATAGTAATGTTACTGGAATGTATATAACAATATATAATAGTGAGTACAAGTTTCGACAGTTTACATCAATTCACAAGAGAGTGTACTTTACAGATAATACAGATATATTTATCAGCAGAGCACAGAAGTTGAAAGGTAAAACGAATGCTTACAGTTCATAGGATAGATAGGTTTTCTTAACCGGGGTTAGTACAAGAGCATATCCATGTGTTAGTTAAATAGCTTTTAAGGATCTTTTTGAAACTTGTAGTGGTAGTGATAGTTTTTATTTCTTGGGGCAGAGAATTCCAGATTTTGGCTATATAATTTGAGTAACGGGAGTCTCTGGCAGGGTTGTTCCTTTAGACACCTTTAAAAGTGATTTGTTAGTGGAATGCAAGACACAGTTGGTACAGTAGGGTTGGAGTAGGTTTTGTAGGGCAGGGGCTCTCCCTGGCTGATAAAGTACTTGATGGGCCATAGTTAGTTGGTTGTAATTTAGAAGGTTGGGCAGTTCTAACTAGGACAGTTGTTTTAGTGCTAGCCTAGGCAATGGCGGAGATGTAGTTATTTTCTGTGGCAAATTTTGCAATTTTATTGTAGCAGATGTTAAATTTACTGAAATCTGATTTCTTCTGGTTAGTGAGAATTGGAGAAGTATACAGGAGGGTGGAGATAAGATGAGTTCTACCAATGGTTGGTTTAGTGCTGTTTGTAAGATCTTGTTTATTTCTTTATAAGGTTCTGAGTTTTTTGTGGACTTTCTTTATAGTCAGAACTATATGAATACTGAATCTCAGGTTATTGTCCATGATCACTCCAAAAAGTTTAGTATTGGTTACTGGAGAAATTATTGTTGGTTGATGTTATATTGAAAGATGGGAGAATCTGTGACTCTAGTGTGGTGAAAAAGCATGAGTATAGTCTTGTTGAGGTTAAGAATAAGCTGTGCATTTTCTAGCCAAGATTCTACTGTTAAAAAAAAAACTGCTGTGTTACATGTTGACGTTGTTGAAGTGTAGTAGCAGCACATATTAGGGTAGAATCATCTGCATACTGAACTAGAAATGCATGCAGGGTAGAGGTGTGTAGATTATTAATAAATAGGGTGAAGAGAACGGGACCATGGATAGAGCCCTGAGTAACTCCCAGGGTGACAGTCTGTAGAGGGGGGAGGTTTTGTTGTCATTTTACAGCTTGCTGGTGTCCAGCTAGATAACCTTGGAATCATGCAAGTGCAGAATGGCTAAGTTTGAGTTTGGAGAGAATCTTCATAAGTTTGCTATGAGAGACAGTATCGAAAGCTTTTGATAGTTACAGGCAGGGGCGGCTCATACTATTGGACTGCAGGACTGCAGCCCTCTCACCTAGAAACAAAAGAAATAAAAACTGTGAAACATAAAATGAAAAAAAAAATTTTTTTACAAGTACTGGAGTTTTCCGCGCATGCTCTGACACACTCAGACTGCCTGAGTCAGCAGTCCAGATACAGGGAAGATATTTTCTGCCCCGCAGATGCCCAGGAATCTGTGTGGTAGACAACCACACATTACAGAGGAGTGCCGGACTGCTTGATCCGCAGGCAGGACCAATCAGGAGAGAGGTGAGGTTAAGCTCTCGCAGGACCAATCAGGAGGGATGTAAGTTAGCGCTTGCAGGGAAGCGTTGAAGTCGAGCGTGGGCTTTGAGGTTTGCTGCTTCAATCAGGAGAGAGGTAAGTTTTAAGCTTGTGTGTGTGTGTGTGTGTGTGTGTGTGTGTGTGTGTGTGTGTGTGTGTGTGTGTGTGTGTGTAATGCCCCTGTTAACACATAGTGGTGGGTAGAGATACTCAGGCTTGAACCCTGTACCTTGGATGCAGGTGACAAGGACCTGAATTCCCTACCCACCACTGTTTGTAAAAAATTGCAGATTTTTGCCTCATATTTGTTCTGTTCCTCATAGAATCTGCGGTTTCTGTATCTTCATTTTTCCATGCAAAGGCTTGTAGTGCAGTGGTGCACTGTAGCATTGTTGCCTGACAGCTTCAGGTTCTCTGGTTTGATTCTTGGCTGGGGTGCCTTCTGTGTGGAGTCTGCATGTCCTCCCATCCCTTACAAAGATGTGTCTGGAGTGTTTCTCCCTACTCTGATGAAAATTGGCTTTGTTTTGTTCCAAGTCAGACTAGTTTCCTGGTTAACAAATGTTTAAAAATAACAGGCATTTGAATTTCAGACTTCATATTCTTCAGAAAGTTCATGGTAAAACAAAACCTTTTATTCTAGCAATTGTCTAAGTTTATAACATGGATATTTGAAATTTGTCCATATTTTTGGGACTGTATTCCCCCATTATTGGCCTCATCCAGGTATTTTGTGCTAAGGTTGAAAGCTATGGTGAGAACTGAATTCATTGAATGTTTGCGGGATGTATTCCCCCCATTACTGGCTTTGTCCACATGTCTTTTGCTAAGAGGTTGAGAGCTATGGTGAGAACTGAATTCACTGAATATGTTTGGCAGCTGTATTCCCACATTATTGGCTTTTTTCAGGTGTTTTTTGCTAAGAGGTTGACAGCTATGGTGAGAACTGAATTCACTAAATGGTAGTCATTTAAGTTTGTCTTCCTCTGTTTCAGCTGATTTGGCATAGTGGTATGTTTCTCTGATTTGCACTGGGTCCCCTGGGTTCAAGACGTGGCAGTGATATGTATGGTGTGAACACAGCATTTTATTCTAGCAACGTTCCAACATTTTACAAGCAATATTTAAAATGTGTCCCTGGTTTTTGGCCTTTTGCCCCCCCCCCCAATAAATTTCGGCTTTTTCCAGATTTCTTGTGCTGCAAAGTCCAGAGATACAGCTGAGTGTTGAGTAGATTTTACAAGGAGCTGAGAACTGCAGGGGAGCAAAAGTTTAGTGCTGCTTATGCTAAGTCTGGTTGCATTGTTAATAGCACAACAGGTAGTGTACTTGCTTTTGATGCAGAAGGCTGTGGGTTCAACTCCCACAGTAGGTAGATGCATTACTGATACTGTGCTGTGTTGTAAACGGGGTGGATGCTGCAGTCCTTTTTGGCAAATATACCTAGTAACTATGAACCTGTTATCAGTTTGCCATCCATTTCCTATTGTGGTATTACTAGCTTATCATTTTTTTAATGCATGCATCATAGGCAATTTATTCTTCAAGGGCAACAGGCACTTTATTTGTAGATGAAACAATGACATATAAGGTTGCTTGCTAGCAGCTACCTCTTTATTAGCTACAGATTTCTTTAATGTGGATTTTACTACTTCAGAGATTGTGCATATTTACTGATACTGGTGGACTATAGAAGGTTGAGTAGACTTTTTATGATGGAAATGTTCTGAATTGGGCAGTTTTGTCATTGGTGCATGCATTTTGTTTCATTGTTTACTGGGAAAATGTTCAAAACAAATTTAAAATGTACTCTAACAACTGTACTGTATTGTACAAGGAATATAATGTAATACAGTCAGGAAGGTGTATCAAAGAGCATGTGTATGTTTAATGTTCAAGGGGCCTATGATTTTGAAAACAGCCCAAAGTTAATCTTTATCTGCCACTGGCAAAATGTATTTTCTTTGAATGTGGGTTTCAATGCTGTTTCAATGCATGTGAGTTTCAAGGGCAGAGAAGTTTTAATGCTAAGTCTATTTTCATTGTGAGACTGCATTGCTTTGTTTAACAGATATCTATTAGGGTTTGTGCTGTAAAATGCAAAATAAAACTTTCAAATGAAATCTATAGCATTGCAGAAGTAAAGCAGTATGCACATTACAGCGTTTATGGTAAATGGGGCAAAATAACCAAGGAATGGGACACTGGAATGGCTGCAGGGGGGAGGCTCCATTCAACCATGATTTTGTAAGGGGGGAAGGGTAGCAAACTCAGACAGCCCCGATTGAACTACACCTCTTAGTTGTCCATATTTTTGTAGAATGAATAGATATTTGCTTCTTATTTTTGGTTTGTTCCTCATAAAATGTGTGGTTTTCTAGCAAATCATTTCGGAATGAAGTCACTAAAAAATGCATGCTAATGCAAGACCTGTTATTCTATCAACTGTCTTAAGTTTATACAAGAGCAATTTTTAGTAGTGTTTGTATGTTACCCCAATATATTTGGCCTTATCCAGATTTCCTGCATTAAGAAGTTGAGAGGTACGCGCAAATCGCTTTGTAGAATTAGAAATATCCAAACCTCTCAATTGTCCCCGATTTTGGCTTAAAATGTTGCTCTCCCCTAATAATCCCTCCTCAAAATGGCAATTTTGGAAGAAAACGTGGAGGGTTTACAATTATATATAACTGTAATGATCAGAGTTATAGATTACTTTTATTTCAGAAATGCATGTAGATGCTCTTATTTTGTTAGTTGCTCAAGTTAACAGTGTTAATATTAAAAAGGTGTCCCTTTTTTGACAGGTTCCCAGCTGTATTGAGGGCAACTTTATATTTTTGCATCACATTTTTGGTCTGTTTTTCATAAAATTGTGGTTTTCTGGCAAATTAGTGGCACGTCATTAAAGATTGAAGTTTGAAAATAATGGCAGACATTTGAGTTTCAGATTTCATACCCTTCAGAAAATTCGTACTAATGCAAGACATTATCTAAGTTAATAAAAGCAATATTTAAAAATTGTCCTTATTTTTGGGCATGTGTCCCACTTCTAGTTCTATGTATGGCTTTGTCCAGATTTCTTGCTCTGAAGTTGAGAGGTATGAGTGTCACAGCCATCATCATCAGCCAGAGACATTTCAAATTGTGACATACTTGTTGCATCCCACTCCCCATTGTAGTGGCTCTGGATGTGTCCAAGGAAGGCAAGGAGCAGTTATGCAGTGTAAGTGTGCAGAGTATTCCCCCGTCCAAGGTAGACCACAAGTACGACTGTGGCTTTTCATCTGTCCTTGATTTTGCAGAATGTTCTGGTTTTCTGTCATATTTTTATACTGTTGATTTATGCTTATTATTCAGGAAATGCATGCTGTCACAGTGCCCTGTTGCTCTGTTTAAGTAGCAATGATTTAATGACCATCGGGTAAGCTTGTCGGAGATTCTAAGATGCAAGTAAGCTTTAATAAGCATACTGTTAAAGAATTACCAGCATTAAAAGCCTTTTCATTGCTGCCATGCAGAGAATATTTACATAACTAGATAATGTATAAACCTTGGGTATTGAAATGCATATGACAGTATTTGTAATAAAAGGACAGGATTACAGTATTTTCAGAAGCTCATTACATTTGTTGGAGACTTGCAGTCATCTTTGCAGGCTTTACCCGTAAACTAAACAGAATGCCAATCTATCATGTGTGGTCCATAACTTGTGCAGGAATCCTTTAAGCAATTTATCTTGAGCTTGTTTCTTGTTTGCTCTTCATTTTTTACTTTGATCATGTCTTCCCCTTGAAACAAGTAGATAGTTGTGTCAGGCAGCAGGTCTTTTTTGGATAAGAAACATTTTTACAAGTGGGGGTATCACAGAGATTGCTACTTTCAGCATGTTACTTGGTAATTTTATAAAGCTGAATATAAATTATAATTAGAACTGCAGTGCAAGAAGTAGTGGTTTGAGTTGAGTGCTGCTTGTTTTTTTATACTTGATTTTGATTGGCATTCCAGTAATGTATTTAAAAAGTAATTTATTTTTTCATGCCTCACAACCTGTTTCCATCTGGATATTAAGTAAGTTGTCATGTAGCCAATGCATTGAAATATTTTTTTTCTTCTACACTTCATTTTGTCTTGATTGGACTCTCATAACGACTGTTTGGCACCCAGGGCAGTGTATTTGATTAAAGTTCCAGTTGTTGTGGTTTTGAGCATAGCCCCACCCCTTTCTGGTTGGCCACACCCCTTCACATTGGCCCCATCCATTCCACTGTCTCCTGCAGCCCTCCTTTAATTTGAAGTCACCAGCCGCCACTAGTTCTAGGAAGATAGAAGATACAAGTACACCATCATTCCTATGCTTGTTCACAGTGTTAGTGAACATCAGTGCAGTAGTGGTGCTATGTTTTGGTCGGAATCCATGCTGAGTATTAGATAAGAGATTGCTTGTTAAAAGATAATTTAATATCTGAGAATGAATGCATCTCTCTAAGATTTTGGATGAAGGTGATAAGATTGCTGTAGGACAATAGTTGGATAACTCTGCTGAGGTTCCACTGTTGTGCAGTGGGATTATATGAGATATTTTCCAAATGCCTGGGATTCTTTTTTTCAGAGATGGATCTATTGATAAAGATGGATAAAGGATAGGTGATGGCATCGACTGAAATTTTAAGATACTCTGCTAGTAGTTGATCATCCTCAAGGGTAGTTGGCTTGAGTTTTTTAGGTATTTTTTTATAGTATCAGTAGGAACAGGTTGGAAGAAAAATTAATTACTGTCTTGGTTTAGTATTGAATAGGGTGGTGGTGGAGTAAAGCAGCTGTTATTGGTAAGGGCAAAGATGGATTCAGTGAAGTATTTATTGAATTGTAAAGTGATAATTTCATTAATATTGATGGTAGTTGGGGATAATGTACTAACTTGTCCTGATTATAGGATTTTTTTTATTGCTGACCAGAATTTTTGAGGTTGATTATAATGTTTTGATTGGATATAGCTAAAACAGTTTATTTTGTCTTGTCTAATTTGTCTCTTTGCCTTGTTTCTTAGTTCTAGGTATGCTCGTTTGTTTACCGAGGTTTTGTTTGCTTGCCATATTTCGGGTCTATATTAGATCACCAAATGCTTAAAAAAGCGAACAGTGATTAATCGACCCTATGTAAGCGAAAGCTTACAATCTCGAACTGTCAGAACAGCGATTTTTTTCCTAGGGAAAAAAATCACTGTTCCAAAACACATACACACAACACAAGCACACCAAACAAACAGCAATCTACACACATACACCTAAAATCTGACACCTAACCCTACACTAAACTATACACACACCACTAACTATCCACTTACCTTAACCCAAACCCTAACCCTAAGGTCCATCACTATCGCACACTCACCTCACCCTCTCCCTAACCCTAACTCACCTAACCCACCCTAGCACTCACATCCACACAATCACACACTTACATGAACCCGACCCGTAACTTTCCACCACAGCACTGAAAATACCAAAGCAACAGAAACAGACAACCAAATTCTTTCCCTAGGAAAAAAACTGGGTTTCTATTACTTTGATATTTTAAGCATTCGCTTACATAGGGTCAATTAATCACCGTTCGCTTTCTTAAGCGCTCGGTGATCTAATATAGACCCCATATTTCTCAGGTTTTAGCTCTTCATTTTAGTAGTGACCTTGTCTCTGGGTTAAACAAGGTACAGAATTGTTTTTTTGTTCTTAGTGTCCTGGGTAGGAGTTAGTTTGTTCAAGATACTAAGGAATACAGTGTTAAAATATTATGTAGCTTTATCTAGAGGGAGATACTTGAGTGGTATCCAGTTACTGAGTTTGAGGATAGAAATGAACTCTTGGAGGCAAAAGTCTTTTTTATTATGTATTTGGTGGTATGTGTTGAGTTTCAATGGATTTACATTGTGCCTTAGTAAGAAGGTTGGGAAGTGGTCACTAACGTTATCTGGGAGACAACCAGAATGTAGTGAAAGACTATGGTTCTGTTGGTTAGGATCCAATCCAAAATGGACTGTCTTTTTGTAGTTTTGTCAATTCTAGTGGGAGAATAAATTGTTTGATTAAAGCCATGGAGGTTAATGTGATTAGTTGGAGTTTGAGAGTCACTGGTGTTCCAGTCAAGGTTGAAATCCCCCATAATGATAATTTTCTATGGCAGGGCATTAGATGTCCACTGCAGGATATGTTCCACAGTGAGGAGGTTATTTCTGGGTGGCATATGGGCTCCAATTATATTTAAATGTTTTTTAGCGTTTATTGTGTTTAGTAAACATTATTTCTGCCCAACTGAAACCTGTGGGGACTAGATTTATGGGCTACAGGGTACGGTTATTTTTAAATAGGATTGAGATACTATCTCCTCTTTTGCTTTTCCTATCTAATGTAAGAATATTGTATCCTGGAGGTACAATTTCATTATTGGCGATGTCTGGTTTAAGCCATGTTTCTGTTATTAATGCTATATCTGGAGAGTAAAGAGAGATGGCAGCATGAAATTCTTGGACATTGTTAAGAATACTTCTGTTGTTGATGTTAAGTAGTAGAAGGTTGAACCCTTTTCTAGGGTAATTTAGGAAATTTTGAGGGAGAGTGATGGGTTGTGAAGTGAGTTTGGTTTTCTTAGTTATGGAGCCAGGGTATGGGTGGCTATCAACACTTAGAATGAGTTTTGTTGCTATATTTGAAATTAGCTTTAGGAATTTAGCTAATTGTTTGTCAGATGTTAGGGAAATGGGTGGTAAAGGTTGTTGGGAGAAAATAGTTAATGAAACTCGGTCGATGAATGAACTATTGTATATGGTAGGAGATATGAAGATAGTTTGGGGAATTCTTTGGTCTGGAGGTTTGAAGGGAATTGTTTTAGTAAAGGATGGGATGTATAAATAAGTGTGGTAGGAAGTTAAGTGTGCTGTTATAAGGAAGATCTTAATTTGTGTAGTCTTATAGTATCTGATATAGACTTGTGATAAGTTGAATTAGTATGTATTTTTGTGTATGGTTATTGACTAGAATTAGTAATAGGATCCTATTTGGTAGAAATGTATAGTTGAAGATGGATAAATATATTTCATGTGACAGTAGGAATTGGTAATGTGCCACTTGTGTGGAAATATATTAAGGTGTCTGTAAATTAGTTAATTGGGGATTTATAGACTTAATATCATTTAAGGCAGATAATTGTTAGAACAGGAAACAAGTTTTAATTGGAGTGGAGAAGTAGTTGTTTTATTGGATAAATTAAATTATGGGAGTAGCTAGTTTTAGTTAAATGCAGGGATAGAGGGAGCGGGTCAGAATTGGGGGGGGGGGGTAGAGAAGGGAATGGAGTGATCCCAAGCAGAGCGAGGGAGAACTGAGCGGGTAGAACCAGGCCTCTGGATACAGGTCAGAAAACTATCTGTAACTCTGGTCCACACATGGTAGGTAAAGTAGGTAACTAAAAGCAGAATTATAAGCAGTTGTGTGGAATGGTTTTTAGTGCTATATTTTCATTTACACAGCCCTTTTAGGTGATGTTGATTTTGTTCTTAATCCAACAGATTTATTTACAAGAGAATGAGACTGCCTTGTAGGAGTTGACTAATTACTGCAGTCCAAAGACTACCAGTAGATGTGTAATGCTACTTGTTAAAATACTGGGAAAAAAACTGCTTCCCTTCATTATATGATCCTGATTCATTTTACTGTCTAAGGCTCCCAGCTATGGAAAACACACTGAAATGAGTGTGAGAGTAACTAAAATTGGTAAGGGAGTGGGGTCTACCTAAGTTAGATGGAATGACATTTAACTTAGCTGGCATCTTTTGCTGCGTGCTTACCAATAAGTATTGAAATTGTCTAAAGTTAACACCAAAAATACAGGAAAAGAACCTACATTTGCTATTTTGAAAGCTTCACTTTTTCTTTTTGGATAATGCAAAGACCCCCGAATAGGTATTTGCTCGGAAAATGAGTTGCTTTCTTGTAGGTTACTGTTGATGTTTTTTCTTATAGGGTAAAATGTGCTATTTTGAAAGGTGCACTTTTTCCTTCTGATTAACTCAAAGACTCCTGATTAGATATTTGCTCAGAAAATGAGTTACTTTCTTGTAGGTTAGGTTTGAGCTTTTTTCTTATAGGGTAAAATGTGCTATTTTGAAAGGTGAGCTTTTTCCTTCTGGTTAACGTAAAGACTCTCGATTAGGTATTTGCTCAGAAAATGCATTACCTACATTCGTGTAGGTTTCCTCCTGGTGCTTCAGTTTCCTCCCACATTACAAAGATGTGAGTCTGGAGTGTTTTTCCCAGGGCCTCCACTGAAAATTGGCTTTGTTCCAAGTCAGACTTTCTCTGTAAACAAATGTTAAATAAATGAATAAATAAGTAAAAATTAGTTGCTTTCTTGTAGGTTACTGTTGAGTTTTTTTTCTTATTAGAAACTTTCAGATCTGAAAGTTAGACTACTAGTTATGGTAGCTTTAGATTAGGACATCTGCTATTAACAAAATCACATGCCGAAGATTGCAGGTGCAAAAATAATAGTTTCACTTTATAGTGAAACAAGAAGTGAAGAGGACCAGGCTGGTGCTGAAAATGTCATCAGCATGGAAAAGTAATGAAAGAAAGAAAGATTAACATATTCTAAAAAGTGCCTTAGAAGACAAAGAGAAATATCAATAGTGCATATGCATGATTATCTCTGCATATTATGCAAGGAGATTCAAACTTATCAGTCATGTTTATTTCTTTATTTATTGACATTTGATTACCAGGAAAGTCTGACTGGGTAGAAGCTCATTTTCAGTGGACGCCCGGGAAGAAAAGCTCCAAATTATTACAAAACATTTCAAGAACAATATTTTTACACTCTTCAAAAATAAAACATCTGCAGTTGAAATAATTATAACAAATTAGTTATAATATAAAACATTGGTTAAGAATCAGTACAAGTTATATGGCAATCATTTAATGTTTATAGAAATTTTAGACAGCTTGTAGAGCAATTAACGGTAAGTTAGTCTAATACAACAGAAAATGCAAAATGGAATGAGGGAAACACAGGCTTTTGGTGTATTTAAAGATCACATTAGTTAAGAGGTTTTGATAGAACTACGTGAAGAAGGGAGAGTAAGTAAGTATAAAAAATGAAAAGGTACTTGTTCACATTTAGGGATATAGTTTATTCTGGTTTTGAGCAAGAACACAGCCCGATTTTAGCTAGGAAATCTTTCAGTGTGGTTTTGAAAGATGGGAGGGAGGGTATTGACCTTGATGGATACAGGTAAGTAGTTCTAGGCCTTAGCAACCTTGTATGAGTACAGAAAATGTTCAGCAGATTTGATAGGTTTATAGAGAGGAGTTTTTGGTCTCTGGATTGCAATGACCATGTGGGATCATAGTTGTGTGGAATGGTTTTTAGTGATAGACAGGCATATGGATGCTGGATAATTTTATAGGTGATAAGAAGCTGTGTATACATTAGTTGATGAGGCAGTTCTAACCAATTTACACATTTTAGTGCTATAGAACGGTGGCTTCTGAAAGTGGTATTTGTTACAAATTTAGCAACTTTGTTTTAGCATTGTTCAAGTTTTAATTTTTGTGAAGCCTGTAGTTTAGTAAGGTTGGTAGCACCATAAAGAAGAGTGGGGAGGAGATAAGTAGCAGCAAGCGTAGTTTTTAGTTGTCAGTTGTGACTACCCAAAACTGGACCAGTAATCAAGGAGCCTCAAACCTCACCACTGGCACTAGTAACATACACTGGGATGATGACAAGTACACACACAATATTTACAGATGCAGCTCTCTACATCTTCTTCTTCTTTCGGTTGCTCCCGTCAGGAGTTGCCATAGCAGATCAACTGTTTCCATTTCATCCTGTCCTCTGCATCTTGCTCTGTCACACCAACCACCTGCATGTCCTCTCTCACCACATCCATAAACCTTATCTTAAGCCTTCCTCTTTTCCTTTTACCTGGCAGCTTCATCCTTAGCATCTTTTTCCCAATATACTCTGCATCCCTCCTCAGCACATGTCCAAACCAACGTAATCTTGCCTCTCTGGCTTTGTCTCCAAACCTTCCAACCTGGGCTGACCCTCTAATATACTTATTCCTAATCCTGTCCATCCTCGTCACACCCAGTGCAAATCTTAACATCTTCAACTCTGCCACGTCAAGCTCTGACTCCTGCCTTTTTGTCAGTGCCACTGTCTCCAACCCATATAACATAGCTGGTCTCATTACCCTCTTGTAGACCTTCCCTTTCACTCTTACTGGTACCCGTCTGTCACAAATCACTCCTGACACTCTTCTCCACCCATTCCATCCTGCCTGTACTCTCTTCTACACCTCTCTTCCACACTCACCATAACTCTGAACTGCTGATCCCAAGTATTTAAACCCATCCACCTTCGCCACTTCTACTTCCTGCATCCTCACCATTCCTCTATCCTCCCTCTCATTCACACACATATATTCTGTCTTAGTCCTACTAACCTTCATTCCTCTTCTCTCTAGAGCATATCTCCACCTCTCCAGGGTCTCTTACACCTGTTCCCTACTTTCACTACAGATCACAATGTCATCTGCAAACATCATAGTCCACGGGGACTCCTGTCTGATATCATCTGTCAGCCTATCCATCACCATTGCAAATAAGAAAGGGCTCAGAGCTGAACCTTGATGTAATCCCACCTCCACCATAAACGCATGCGTCACTCCCACTGCAGACCTCACCGCTGTCACACTACCCTCGTATATATCCTGTACCACTCTTACATACTTCTCTGACACTCCCGACTTCCTCATACAATACCACAACTCCTCTCTAGGCACCCTGTCATATGCTTTCTCTAAATCCACAAAGACACAATGCAACTCCTTCTGACATTCTCTGTACTTCTCCATCAACACTCTCAAAGCAAACATTGCATCTGTAGTGCTCTTTCCTGGCATGAAACCATACTGTTTATCACTAATCATCACCTCCCTTCTTAACCAAGCTTCCACTACTCTTTCCCATAACTTCATGATGTGACTGATCAATTTAATCCCTCTGTAGTTACTACAGCTCTGCACATCACCCTTATTCTTAAAAATCTGTACCAAAACACTTTCTCTCCTTTCCTCAGGCATCCTCTCACTTTCCAAGGTTTCATTAAACAATCTAGTTAAAAACTCCACTGCCATTTCTCCTAAACACCTCCATGCTTCCACAGGTATGTCATCTGGACCAACAGCCTTTCCGTTCTTCATCCTCTTCATAGCTATCCTTACTTCCTCCTTGCTAATCCACTGCACTTCATGATTCACTATCCACACATCATGCAACCAAGATGCAGCTCTCTGCATAAAGTGCAATTTCCCTTAAGAGCACACAGACACCACAGTCCAGGGCTGGTTTCTCCATCTTCCTCCAGATCCCCAATAATACTCCTCACTGGCACAGCTATAGAGCTGAGTCCTTAGCCAGAGTTCCAAGTCAAGTCCTCCAACACTCTGGCTGTCCAACCAGTGCTTCGTGTCCCTGCCCACAATTAATTGATAGGGGTTATAAGAGGAAGGAGTTAGACGCAGTTAGTTTTACACATGAAAATAGGAGGGGAAGGGGTAGACCTTTTTACACATAGAGTGGACTCATTTAATGAGACTGGAAGCACTCCCACAAAGAAGGAGACACTACCTATGTCTCTTTATTATACTAGTGATGTCAGTGACATTATAGGAACTATTAAGAACACTTGGTCTATTTTACATTTAGACGAAGATATTCGCTCTATTGTAGGTGAATACCCAAGGTTTAGTTTTAAAAGCAAAAAGTCTCTAAAGAGACAGTTGTGTTACAAAAATTCCACACAGGAGAAGGGAGAATCAGTGAGCAGACCTTGGATGCGTTGCTGCTCGAGATGCAATTTTTGCATGCTTATAGATCCGTATGTGGATTTTGTTCATCCATCTACTAATAAGAGGTTTTGTTTTAATGTCACTGCTGATTGTAGAAGCAGAAATCTGGTTTACTAAGCCAAGTGTAGAGCATGTGATTGTTTCTACATAGGCAAGACCAACAGGTCTTTGCTGGAAAGAATGAGAGAGCATGTTAACAGTATAAATAAAGGTGATGTACACAATGCCCTTGCCAAATATTATGTTGAATATGGATGAGAGCATATATTTGGTTTTAGGGTAATTGAGATGGTGACTCCTAATACTCGGGGTGGTGACTTTAGAAATTTTATTGAGGAAAGGGAACTGTCATGGATTATTATTATACAGGCAGACAGGTTTCCTGGCATTAATGAAAGGGCCTCTATTAAGTGGGCTTCGAAAGTCATAGGCCTCTTTAAATGAGTGAGAATGTTTTATTGATTAATTGAAACAGTGCTTTTATAGGTTAATTATTTTACCATAGTAAATGCATGTATTATATAATGTGCCTGATTTTACTGCTTTATTTTCTGAAGAAGCACATTTAATGCATGAAAGTGCTTACCTGTCTTGTTACAATAAACCTGGATTTTTATGCAAACAGTCATGTTTTGATGCTGGTTTACATTTGTTATTTGTATTTTCTGGCTAACTAGCACCATTTATTCCAGTGTGTCCATTTGTTTGTACTGTTTTGATAGTAAACCTAATACAAATGGTAATTTGACCAAGAACAAGGCTATTTGGAGTGGCCCACACAGTGTCACCAATTACATATGCAAGTACTCTCAAAACTTAAATATCTCTACAAAGATCAGCCGCAATGAAAGGTTTAAATATATTTAATAATAAATAATAAAAGAACAAGACAATATTAAATATATATATATTCACAGCGACATCAGAGTTCAAAACCACAGGAAATATTTAAAACAACACTGCAGGACACTCTCAAATAAAGAAAAATATTTGAACTAAACTTAACTATATTCCTGATTGTATCTAAGATAATTACTATAACCTAACAACTTACTAATAGAGCCAGGCAGATACAGTGAATGGATCTTCTAGTTGTTGTCAGGTCCAAGACAGAATACAGAATGCTCTGTCTCACTAAGAGACTTTTCCAATTAATATCTCAAATATTACTGCTGAGATAGCTTGCAGAATTACATCACTTCTTGTCATCTGACTCTAGTTCCTAGGCAAACCCCCACTGCTAGAAGCCGGCAGTATTTAGCATCTACCTGTGAAAATACATAGACCTCAGATCTTTTGCAGATGCTGGAAGTCATAAAGCAATTGTATTCCTCATGCTTTCAAGACGTCTAATTAGTTCACCCTAAAGACAATACAGAAAGCTTCTCAGAACAAACTCTGTGTCTCTAGATGCATTGGAAACTGACAAATACCATCTTTTTTTGTGTAGCCTATAAAGTAATTTAATTTCAGCTATTTTCCTAAAATTTGCTGGACTGAAGTTAGCCTTCTGTGTTCCAGTTTCAACTGCTAAAATATATACATTTAGACAGCTATAATAGTGCATGTACATTTCTGTTTTCTTCCAGTAGGGCACACCGTGGATGCACTTCAAACACAAACACTTTATAAAATACCTTTTCAACACATGTCTGTACAAACCAGTTTGATATACATGTAACATACTATTCTAATACTGTTGTAACACAAGCATCTTATATAAATCATGTTGATACTCACAAATGACATATAATCATTTACAAAATTCCAGATAGCAGTGTTGGCAGTATGTCCCTTCATCACATTGGTGAGAAAGTGTTTCGCTCTGTAAAGCAACCCTAGCTTTTGATGAGTTTTTCTTATGCAATTTTGTATGTGCAGGTCGAATGTAAGATTATCATCCACTATCACCCTTAAAAGTTTTCTGTAAGAAGTGACTTTAATGGTTGCATTATCTAGAGAGGAAAAAAAAGCAGCAGTTTGGTCTTGTTTGAATTTAGCATGAGTTGTGAGTTATAAAGCCATGTTTCAGTGGCTGTTTAATCTTCCTGAGTAATTTTTGGAGGTGTACCATGTCGTCAATGTGCAAATGGGAGCTGCATCATCTGCATATTTTATTATTATTTTATTAGGGTGTTGGTGAAAATGTTAAAGATGGGGGGACCAAGGATAGAGTCCTGTGGTACACCGGTGGTGACTACGAGGTACGGAGAGAAGGTGTTGTGCCATTTTACTGACTGATATCTATTAAACAGCTAGCTTTTGAACAGTAGAATGGTGGGCTGAGAGACACCTAGTGAGGACTTTTGAAGTAGAAGTTTGCTATGTCAATTTCTGCAAAGGTTTTAAGGAAGTCTAGAAATAAAGAAGAGATTAGTTTGCTGTTATCTCTAGCTTTATTGACTGTATATGTATAATTTAGAAGTGCAATACTAGTGCTATGGGAAGGGGATAGGAGTTCTTCCTGCAGGAGATAGTCTAGCAATTGTTTCTGAATATATTTTTTGAGTATTATAGTGAGGGGGGATAAGATTGCTATAGGTCTAAAGTTATTAACATCTGTTGAATTTCCTACTTTATGCAGAAGGTTAATGTGTGACTTTTTCCGGAGACAGGGAACGTGGTATTCCTGGATTAACTTATTTATAAGGATTGAGACAGGACAGACAATGCTATTGGCTGCTATTTTTCGGTACTTGCTTGGAAGGTGATCAGCTGAAGAAGAGCATGGTTTAAGTTTGTTTAGGGGTAGTTTTATGTATGATGTGGGCACAAGTTTGAAGATGAAAGTGGATGTGGTGATATATGGCTGTTGGGAAGGGTTGGGATTAGATGCTGAAGAATCCTTGGCTAGAGATGCTATACTATGTATAAAATAAGAGTTGAACTGTATTGTAGTTTTGAGTGGTAAGTTATCAAGCCAGGATGTAAGATTTCTGTAATGGATTTGGGCTGAAAGACTGATATTTGTTATCCCAGTTTTGAGCACTGTTTCTGATGCTTTGGCATCTGTAAAGGGTCAGTATCCATTTTCTAAAATTCTCTGCAATACCCACTTGTTCTAATGCTCCAGACAGAAAAATACAACTCAGTCATATCAAAAGCTTTCCCAATAACAAAAAAAAACTGACACTGGTCTGCTTTAAATCAAACATCTTTGCTTGCTCAGAGAATTTCATCCCAACATACACCAGTACTCCTGCCCCTTTGTAACTCCCTTTCATCTATACCCACCAGGTGAGGGATTAACTTCTCCAGTCTATACCCCAGTATCAGAGACAAAATCTTGCATTCACCTTTATCAGTGAAATGGGGAAATAGTTGCTTGGCTCTGTCCTGATTTTGCTTTAGGAATGAGTATAACTTTGGACTCATGTAAAGCATTCTATCAGTAGCCCACTGTCTTTGATGCAGTAATGAAGCTATACCTATCTTTTTGTAAAATTCACTAGTACGTCTATACTGTCCTTCAGCCCTGCACCTTTTTACCTTCTGCAGTATTAATTCAGTTTCTTCTAGTTCCACCTCTCTATTTATAGCAACTGTATCTTCCTTCCTTAAACATCACCCCTAACAAATCCTAGCTCTCATTTTTCTTTCTTAATTGGGTCCCACCTCCTTCTTCCTAGACGTGTAAATACTGATATAAAATTTCTCCATAGATATACTAATTCCCTCTGTGTTGTAAGTTGTATATCATTCTTTTGTTTCCGTTTCTGTACTGGAATATTTCTGACCTTCTCACCCTGTACCACTTTAAAATCCAGTTGTCTCATTCTACAGTTCTCAGCTTCCAAAGTGTGCAACTCTGTATTCATTATTTTTAAGGACTGCATTTCAAGTCCAAGTTCTTCTTGATGTTCATCATTACGATCACTGCTGCAGTAGTCTTAGCTTTATGAGTTGAATCTTGTGAAGCGGTAAAACAGGCAGCCAGTTTTCAAAGCTCAAACACACTTTCTGCACACCCAAATTGTTATTCAGCTGTAGCTGAGCTGAAGAAAAAGAATAGTTTGGGGGCCAAACCTTTCAGAGCTTTCCTGATATTCAAAATTGCTTCTCTTGCTGGTTTTCAATATCGATCATCAGCTAATGCATTGTTTTGCTTAACATACAAGTTCTCTTTGGGGGAAATAAATCTTCCACTCTTCACTTTAATGTCAGAAACTGAACTTTTTCTGTGAAATTATACATTTTAAGTCAGGAAAAAAAAGTGTTTCTATTAGCTGTCACATGACTTTTAGTTACTTTAAACAGAGATGTTACTTTTTACTTTTTTGGAAAAACTAATTTAAAACTACTTTTTCCTTGAGGAAAGTTATGTTATTTTACTTTTTGGCAACTGGAGTAAGTGTTTACAGTTCTTTTTTCTTTTTTGGGTGGAAAAAGTAAATTTTTTGTTATGCATCTATTTTACCAGTTACTGCTGCCAGGTTTCGCTGTGAATCAGGCATATTTTTTGGTTTTACTATACAATAACCATCCAGTTAATGAACAACCTTTGCCACCACAGTAGGCTGCTAAAGTGCTTCAGCTGAAGATGGGTGACTGCTGTGGCCATTTGTGGATCATCAGACCATTCATCTTTTTCATCAGCTTTTTGATTTTGTCCCTACAGCCACTAATGACCGGGAGTTAAACATATCCATTGCAGCTGCTGGAGTACCCTTGGTAGGCAAAGGAGAGCCATTCTTGTTGGTCCTTGGGGAAGGGGCAAGGAATTCCTCTCTGTCCAGCCTAAATGGATTAAATGGCCCTAGGGAGGTTTTTCCTTGGAAATGTGGGTTAGCTTCTTTAGAAATTCCTGTCAAAAAGAAGCAAAAACTTAGACATGTTCCTCTTACTTGTTCCTGACAGCCAGTAAACATATTCCAAACTACATTTAGACTTGTCTTCTTTATTTCCTTAAATACTCATAGCATCTATAATAAAGTTTCAGAACTCCATACTTGGATCATCCACAATACACCAGATATTCTTGTCATAACTGAAACTTGGTCAAAACCCCATATACTTGAATCTGAAATATCACTCCCTGGTTATAATATCATCAGGGCTGATAGAACTCAAAAAGGTGGTGGAGTAGCTTTACTATTTTATTTATTTATTTATTGCATTTGTTAACCAGGAAAATCGACTGGGCCTAGAAAGAGCCCACTTACAGTGGAGGCCCGGGGAGAAAAGCTACACATTAATTACATACAAAAGTAAAAATGTTAAAACAAAGAACAAATATAATGAGCAGTACTTTTACATTCATTAATTACATGTAAATGATGTCTAATTACATACAAAAGTAAAATGTTACTATGTAGAACAAAGTATTTAGAGCAGTACTTTTGTATTTAAAGAAAGTAATAGCAATAAGATTGATAATATTTTAATGAGATATAGACATGTTAGTAAAAGGGTCCAGCATTTGAAATAACACGAGTATAAATATTTACTGAGCTTTTAGCAGAGAATAGTTGATTTCAAGGTAGAAAGGAGGTGACAGAAGGGCTAAAGGAGGAAGGGTCACGTTAAGGTGATAGGAAGGAGTCAGCATGGTAGGAAGGAGGAGAGGACATATTTGTAGTTCAGAGGACATATTTGTAGTTCAGTGGTTTAGAATTGAGGCTCTGAAAAGGGAGAGGTTAGGTGCTGGGGTTACTTGTTGGGGTGCAGGAACATTCCAGTGAGAGGGGAGATATAGTTTGAGTGATTTTTTAAAGGATGCAGGATTGTTGATAGTCCTGAGTGAGGAAGAGAGATTATTCTATAACTTGCAGACAGCATTTGGCCAGCTAAGAGCTTGGGTTTATTGACAGACAGTAGCAGTATTAGTAGATAGTAGACTATATCCTAACTATCTTGAAATCCTACCCTATAGTAAACCTACTCCCAAATTTCAATATCACTGAATTCCTCATCTCCCATCTTAAACTAAATAACCATAAACAGCTATATATTATAGTTCTCTATATTTCCCTTGGCAATAATGTGACAATCCTGGAAACTATCCTAGACTGGATCATACAATTTCTAATGAAAACATAGTTCTAGGTGACATTAATTTCACTTGACAGATTATCTCCTCAAAATACCCATCAACTAACCTCAACCTATTTGGCTTGACTCAACTTATTACCTCTCCCACACATTCTAACTATCCCAAAACCATTGGCTCATTTCTTGACTAAATATCAGTATCTGATTTCACTAAGTATGTATCCAGCGGCACCCTCTCTGATTCCCTCAGTGACTACCACCCTATGAATGCAAACAGACTTAGTACCTATCCTATCAAACAGCACTTACTGAGAAATTCCCATAACCTCACTAATTTTAACCCTGACACATTTAATAGAATCCTAAGCTCCTTTAACTAGCTGCTATATCCTGAAAAACATTCTACTGAATGAAGGTATGCATGAATTTGACACACTATCTGAAAATTTTCAATAATCTGACTCCAACTAGAACAAAACGAGTAAAGGATAACCATACTCCTTGGTTATCCACTCATCGCAGGTACCTAAAGCATGAACGAGAGAGGGCTTGGAAAGAATGGTTAAAACATAGATCTGTTCAAAACCTATAACACTTTAAAGAATTATATATCCATACTAAAAGACAGGTTATCAGAGACAAGAAAATCTACTTCATTAACCCCTTATTAAATCAGTGTTCCAACCCTAAAAAATCTGGTCTTCTTTTAATATATACTCTATCCTGGAACAAAGACTGCTTCTAGTCCCACCCAAAATAAAAGTTCCTCTGAAGTAGCTGCTCAGTTTAATGCACATTTTATAGAAAGCAGTAATGCCCTTACTAAAGATTTTCCATCTAACAATCCTGACATGCCCTCTCCTCAGACAGCAAATACCCCCTGTTACACCCTGAAACCCATCCAGACCTCCTACTCCTTAACCTGAAATCCTGTTCTTCTTTAACAGATAACCTTCCAGCAGATTACTTGAAACTATCTTCATAGCTTGTCCTGTGTCTGTCCTAATTAAGAGATCTAACAAGGAATCATACATTCCTTCTTCATGAACATTTTTCATTAACCCCCTTTATAAAGGAGGAATCTCATTTGATATATCCATTTTCAGACCTATTCCCATATTATCCTCTTTGTCAAAACTTCTGGGGAAGCATATTCACAAACAACTACTTGAAGACATCTTTCAGGAAAAGCTCCTGACCCCCCACATAGCATGATTTTAGATCCGCCCATAGTACTACTATGACTTTATTAACATAAACAGATACAGCTAACAAAGCCAGAGATAATGGCAAACTCATTTCCTCTCTATTCCTTGAACTCTCTAAAGCTTTTGATCTAGTATCTGACCAAAACTCCTCTGTCAACTGTTTTCTCTAGGGCTGTCACAATCCACACTGCTATGGTTTAAAAAAAACTACATAACTGATAGTACATGTCTTTTTAATGACTCTCCACCATTTCTCAATTCTCTCCTGTCAATAATGAAATGCTACAGGGCTCCATTCTCTGCCCTTTAGTCTTCAATATATTCACTAACTTAAAGACTTTTGGCTTTTCCCGGTTAGGGGTTGCCACAGCGGAACTCCGGTCCGCTCATGATTGGCAGTGGATTTTTACAGTGCTGAGATGCCAGCCTGACGCCCAACCTTCAACGAAGGCACACCCATTCACGCTCACATCTACCTGCATGTCTTTAATGTCACTTGAACATGGAGAGAACATGCAGACTCCACACAGAAGGCACTCCAGCTGAGAATCAATCGGGAAAACCTCTGATTGTGAGGCAACAACACTAACCGCTGCACCACCGCGGCACTAACAATCTACATAAATCCTCTCAGCAAGCTTACTTCATACAGCATGTTGACAATTCTTCCCTAATATGCTCTTCAGATAACCTAATACATCTTCAAAAAGTTACTCAGGAAGCTTTTAACTCTGTTGAAAGTTGGCTACAGGATAATCACCTGCTACAAAATCCCCCAAAAAACGAAATTACTTATCTTTGTAAAATCTCATTTCCATAAAAAAAAAAAAACTTAAAAAATTCTTCCTTAAATAATACCATGATTGAAGTTACCTCACATGCAAAACTACCTGGCATAACAATCAATGACACTCTTAAACTTGATTTACATATGCAAAACAGCATCAAGAAAATCCATCAAAATCTAGGTGCCCTTCGCAGAGTAAAGCAATTCTTTACTAACTCTGCCAAGGTAACTCCAGTTACCACTTACCTTTTACCCTCCCTCCTATATGGACCCCCTATCATGCCTTACCTACAAGCCTCATGTAGTTCTAACGTTGAACAATACTACAACAAAGCTGCCACATTTGCTTGCAAAAAACCTTACCAGAGGCACCACTGTTTAGAATTGAAAAGAACTGGCTCAAACTTCCTCATCACCTATATTATACCAAGCTCTTCTTAAACCACAAAATCATCTTTCCCCATGTTTCTGTCCAGCAATTAGCCACATACTCCAGTTCTATCTACGAAATTATCCATTACAGTCAAATGAAAAACAACTGCTTACATCTACAAACCACAAAAAGCTGCTAAGGTGAGTCTCTATTCCAATAATATAGCTAGAACATAGAGTAAAATTCCTATATCTGTCAGGTCTATCTCCCACCTTCATCTTTTCAAACCATTACTAAAAGACTTCCTTTCTGTCTCATTGCTTTGTTCCTGTTCTTCATCTGGGACACAGCTTCGCCTGACATCCTTCATCACATTCTTATACTTCCTTTTACAGCAGTAAATCACTAAACCTGCTTATCCCCTTCTAATACTTCACTTTACTGTAGTACTTATACTAATATACTTGCTTCTAATTAGCACAACTAAATTGCCACTCCATCACTACTTCCATATTAACATTTAAACGTGCTTATCCTCTCTAATACCTCATTCTAGTGTATTTCTGAAATAACTCTTACTTGACTTATACACCATTCTTCTCTCTGTAAATTATCAATACAAGGCTTGTAAATTTAATGTCTGTGAATATCAATATAAATTTTATTATACTGACTACTATGCTATGTATTCACTGAAACTAAATTATAAAATTTGTTATTGTAAATATTGATTGCATTACATTTTTACCTTGGAGCTTTTCTCCCTGGGCCTCCACTGAAAACGTGCACCTGTCCCCATTTGGACTTTCCTAGCAAACAAGTATCAAGAAATCAATCAATCAATTAATCAATAAGTAAAGTCTTCTGCCTCAGTTAATTTGGAGAAGAGTGATTTAATGGGATTGACCCAGGTCTTAATTCAGGGTCTTGATGCTTTCAATTCAACCGTTTCTAGCAAGAGTAAAGGGATTCTTCATTTTCTGAAGAGATTCAAGATGTTGAACCACAAAATGATTGTGAAGGAATAACTTCTGTGTTTTCTCCTCAGGTTTCTGATTCAGATTCTGAGGAAAGTGAGGCTTTTACCAGTTGCTTTGAAAGATACTCTTTTTTTGTGAAACTATTTCCCAAAGGAATTAGTTGCAACATAATGACATTCCACTGTTTCTGAAGTAGTGGTGCAGTGGTTAGCATTGTCACCTCAAAGCAAGAGGTTCTCCACTTTGATTCTCGGCTAGTGTGCATTCTTTGTGGAGTCTGCATGTCACCCCTGTATTCATGTGGGTTTCCTCCCGGTACTCCAGTTTCCTCCTACATTCCAAAGACATGCATCTGGAGAGTTTATCCCAGGGCCTCCTCTGAAAATGGGCTCTGTTCCAGTTGGACTTTCCCGGTAAACACATATTAAATAAATTAGTGCAGCTGGAGTTTTGTAAACCTACACCAATTCCTCATGTTCTTTCAGACCTGGATGATGTATTTGTGACAGTATGTAATTTGCCTGACAGCCAGCATGCTCTCCCAAAAAAAAAGACAGATTGTATGAAGTTCTTCAATCTAATAAGTTTTTATATGCTAATCACAGACCAGACTCAGCAGTTACTTCTCTGGTGAATCTAGCTGCTGCTAAATGTCTGATTAATACCTGTCCTTCCACTTCTGAAAAAATTATGAAGGTTTTTGACAGATTTGGGGAAAAAAGTATATTCTTCTGAAATGCCTGCAATTAGAATTTTATGGTGCCAAGCTCATATGTTACTGTTAGTTTATGTTTGCCTTTTTAAGGACATGAGGAATATTATGTCATCGATTTTCTCTTCTGAGGAAAAACATCTTTATATAGTATAGCTGTTTGTCACAGGTTGCTACCCACTGTTTGAGATTAGGTTATAATTCTGCTGATGCCACTTGAACTGTTTTGCTTGGTTGCATACTTACAAATTTCCTGAGGGTATCAGAGCTGAAATTTTAAACTAACGCATAAACCTGAAATTTTTAATTTCCCCTTAGACATGGAGTTAGTTTTTGGCCCATCATGGTGCATTGGTCCTCAAAGCATGTGATGAGAGAGGTAAGCTGATTCAAGGAATATTTCAGATTTTTTCAGCCTTCCTTCTCCAAATGTGTTAAAGAGTTTAAAACTACCTCTACAACCTTTTTTTTAAAAAAAAATAAACAAACACAGCAAGCTGCTGATAAGCAAGAATTTCAAAAAACAA
This sequence comes from Protopterus annectens, assembly GCF_019279795.1. NCBI lineage: Eukaryota > Metazoa > Chordata > Ceratodontiformes > Protopteridae > Protopterus > Protopterus annectens. Next base: position 140,155 of record NW_025048861.1, on the reverse strand, counting down.
TAGCAAGGATATTCTAAAAGGAAAGGTGAACTACCTCAGAACAAAAGGCAGTCTAATTAGTCTGAATGACTATCTGTAAGACTCTCCTCCTCCTTCCCACCCTGACAAACTTTTAATCCTTCTGGAAAGTCTGAACCTCTATTTCTCTCTTAGACAACAGACAGTTCCAAACAGATGGGTTCTGAAAGTAATTCATCAAGGTTACAGAAGGCAGCAGGAGTCTCTTCCTCTCCTTGTAGTGGATTCCTCCTTACCTGCCAGACCAAACTCCTCTTTTCCCTTCTGCAATTTAACACTTACTTTCTCAGTGGGTGATAGAAGCAGTCACTCCTCCCTAGCTAGGAGAGGGGCTTTATTAAAAAATGATTCTGATGCCAAAGAAGGAAGATTCATAGAGACCAGTTGTGGATCTTTCCTTTCTAAATGTGTTTGTGATAGTGCCCAAGTTCTAAATGTTACCCCATTCATAACTTGCTACCTTTCGATCCCCATTTGAGTTTTCTGGTGACCTTAGATTTAAAATATGCTTATCATCACATTTCTGTATGGACAGATTTCTGAAATTTCTGAAGGTTTTCTGTGTCTGGATCACACTATCTGCATTACCCTTTGGTCTACCTACTGCTTCAATGGTATTCACAAAGAGTTTAGATTCTGTGATAGGCTACTACAGACTGCAAGGTATTCACATGTATCCTTAGTTAATTGAGTTGCTTACCATTGTAGAGTCTTTTACAAAGTGTCCAGAATCTCTTACTTGATTGAGAGATCTTCTACACAGACTGGAGTTCCATAAGAGCATATTCACTTGATTGTTTTCCTGTGGTGTCTCCTGGAAACCTCAGTTCAACCATTTTTTTACTCAGGAAGAAAGTGGATCTATATCTAGATCTATCCATGTATTTTCCACTCAGACTACTATCTCAGCCCAAGCATTTTTCAGGATGCTGGGTGCCATGGCATCTATGATTCTAATGCTTCCTCAGACTAGACCCATGGACCCCCACCTTGAAAATGTCAAAGGTACATAAAATATGTATAGTTCCAACTTCAACATCCTCTGACATTCTAGATTCCAGTCTTAGGCTTTGTATGAAGGGAGATTCTTTGGTGGGGAGACCAAATGCATCAGAATGCATGTCTTTCATTTTCCTTTTCAGCTCAAGCACAGTCAGTAGCAGCAGACTCATCAGACTTTGCTTGAGGAGCAGTGTCTATGGGGATAAAAATGCAGGTTCTTTGCAAAAGAAAAGACAGACCAAAACATATAAACATAAAAGAAATGGTGGACTCATAAATGCTCTCAACTCTCTCAATCATCTATGGTCCCCAGGGCCAATGCAAGTGTTTACAGATAACACTACAGTGATGAGGTAGATAAATAAACAGAGGGGCACCAGATGTTAACTTGTTTGCAGACTAGCCATGGTAGCCTGGGCTATAGCTTTTAAGCACTATCTCACTCTATAAGCACTTATAGATACTGTCGAAGCAGAATTGTGTGGCAGACAAGTTGAGCAGGACCAACACAGACCATCATATATGGAAACTGAAAAGGAATTGATCCAGCTGTGGAGAACACCACTAATAGATCTTTTCACCTCCACTCACAGCAATCAATTGGCAAAATTCTGCTCCTAGACTCCTCAAAAGAAGGCCATGAAGACAGATGCTTTTTCTTTTCCCTGGACAGGAATGCACCTGTAATGCCTTTCAATACTTTCTACTAATATCTAGGGTCATTCTGGAGATTCAGAAGGACTACATAAAGATAATTCTGGTAAATTCTTTCTGGACCAGGCAACAGTGGTTTTCCCTTCTTTTGGAAATGGTCAAGGGCATTTACCACAAGCTTTCTCAAAGACTGGACCTAGTCTCACAGGAAAATACATTTCAGCCCCAAATAAATCTAACTGCCTGGATTACAGAATCTTACCTTATAGGAACCTATTTTCTGAGGATGTGTAGTAGGTATTAAAGAAGGCAAGAGAATTTGCTGATATTAAATCATATATTAGTAAACAGAAAATATTTTCTTGTTGGTGCCAAAGTATGAGCCAGCTCCCTTTAAAGGCTAATATTTCTCTGGTTCTACTTTATTTTTGTGAGTTACTGTTCTCTGGCCTGTCTTACTCCTGCATCAGGGTTTATTTGTTTGTCATTTTAACATGTCTGGCCACGGATCCCACTCTTTCAATACAGTTTCATGTGAAAATGTCTTTGAAAGGGATGTTGCATACCAAGCCTTTTAGAAAATAGGATTCTCCTCCTTGGGATCTTAATTTTGCCTTGGAAAAACTAACTTTTTCTCAGTTTGAACCAGCTCATTAGGCTGACATGAGGTTCTTAACAGAGAAAACAGTATTACTAATTCTAATTACTCTGATCTCTACAAGACAGGTACCTGCAATGTGAGCTCCTGTGATGGGTCAACCTTAATACATTTTACACAAGTTAGGGTTTCCTTGAGAACTAATCCTTCAAAAATGGTTCCATGATATAATATTTAAGTAGTTAATACTGTTCTTTCATGCTTGTACTGATATGTTAGAAGGTTGGATGTATTGCTAAGCTGTTGATGCTGAGAGGGGGTTTTGTTGCAAGTATAAGTGGGAACAGCATGTGAGTGTCCTTGCGACTGTCTTATCATTTGGCTAAAGATATTGAAAGGGTGCTTTTTATGTGAAACATATAACACCATAAATGCTTTGTATTTGGGTTCTGTAACACAATTCTCTATGCTGACTTTTCGCATAAGTGGGAATAGTATGAGAGTGTGCATGCGACTGTCTTCTTTAGTTGAAGATAGACAAAGAAAATGTGCCTTACTGTTTAAACTTTGGATAGCTGTATTAATGCTATGTATGTGTTTCTGTAATTACTGAAAGTTACCTATATTGCCTTTATACTTGAGCTCTCATCCATTCTTGCACTTCATTCCCTTGTATTTCTCTCTATCCCTGTATGTAATTTCCACCATTACTCATAACCTCCCTCTCTCTTCCTTTCAGCCTGCAAGCCCAGCGTTGCTAATCGGGTTGCCCCATCCCTGTTGCTTTATTTTTTCAAAGTTTCACTGAAGCTACAAGGCAGGCTACTAAAGCGTGAACACCCAGGATGCATCCCTTCTACCTCACAGTGTCGGCTATAGCTGATAGCCTTACAGAATCTGCTGTATGTGTATTTTTTGTTCTATAACATTGCTACAGTAGTTCTGAACTGGACCAGCACACTCGCAGAACTAAATGAGGCCATTCTTTTCCTTCCCTGTAGTTACTACTTATTTTTTACTTAGTTTTACAGTTGAAGTCCTTTCTCCACTATGCCTCTAGAGGGCAGGAGAACACAGTGTCTGATAGCATTTAATGCACTTTGGAGCTTTGCCCTGGATCTCTGTGCTACCTGTCACTAACCCTCTAGTCTAGGCATTAATTCTACCCATGAGATCTTACAGTAGACTCCACTTTAGAAAGTAAGAGTTTGTTGGATTTGTATTAACTTTATTTTTATATTCCCACAATAAGGTGTTTCTTACCTTAACTTTGTATATTAACTTTAGTAGTAATCTTATTATTAAGTTCCCATAATTAGGTGTTTTTTACCTAGCTAAGAGACATCAATGCTTGGCTTCACTGAAAGGCCTGATTGCCTTCGCACACTCTACTAATTGGCTCTGCCCCGCTTCACTCCCCTACCCTACCCCCATATCCCACCCACCCCTAGTGGTCCTACACTTATACTTCCCTCACCACACCCCACCCTGAAACAACTTGTCCTAACCAACTACCAATTATACAACTCCACCTCATCTCACCTATTCTACTTTTTCTACAGCCTTCTCTAATACTATCTTACCTTACTCTTATACCTGCAGCTATTTCTTCCCAGAAAAGACTATACCTTACCTATAATTCATAGTGTAGTTATATCCTAACTCTATCTCTGTAGGGTTCCATAACTCTTCTTAGCAGTATGTCTTCTAAAACTAAAAGTACCCTACCTAAGACTCCTACACCTAAAAGCAGCCTAGCCAAGCTAATACTCATATCCATACCTACTCACATTGTCCTATCTCCATACCTCTTATGAAAAAGTAAATAATTACCACATTGATTACTTTCTCAAACAAACAGTCATTGATTTTACTACCCAAAAATTGACTGATTTAAACATCACATCCACCTCTAACTACCTGCTAGCCAAATACCATCGACTTGCACATATTAAATTCAATAATCCAACTTTAAGGAGACTGAAATATCTAACCACCCTCTACTGTAAACCATCTTTACAATTTAAAACTCCAACCCTAAAAGATGGTGACATACATCCTAACCCAGGACCAACTAATACCTTTGCTAAAACAGGTCACATTATCACAAACTCCACCCTTCCAACCCTAACCACTGACTCTAATGCCTTACTCATAGGACATCTTAATATCCGCAGTATTAACAACAAGGTTGCCCATCTCCATGCTCTCCTTGAAAATCACTCCTTTGACATTTTCTGTCTAAATGAAACTTAGTTGAAACCTTGTACTAAAGATAATGAAATAATTCCCCCAGGTTACAATATATTGAGACTGGACTGCATCAAACATAAAGGTGGGGGAGTAGCACTGCTGTTTAAGACTGGACTACAAATCTCCTCAGTACCCTATAACCCACTACAGGATACTAAGGCTGAACTCCTTATTTCTAAACTACATTTAAACCCAAACAAATCAATCTATATTATCTGTATCTATCTACCTCCTGGAAATAATTCTACCATAATAGAAAATATCCCTAGTTGGGTATCTTCTACTTACCCACAAGAAAGTATCATATTAGGAGCTTTTAACTATGACTGGTCCTCAATCAATACAGACAACCCTTCCTCACACATTAATCTTCATGGCTTTACCCAGACAATAAACACCACCACTAGAATCACTAAACCTAACAGCAAATAAAGTATATTAGGTTGGATTCTTATTAACAAACAACAACAAACTTATTTAGTAGGTACTTTGCCTGATGATGTAAGTGACCATACTTTAACTTACATCATAAGACAAAAGAGTGATTTTACTAACATCCCAACCTATAGGATCTCACAAAGTAATAAACACTTTAACCTATTTTTATTCAAAACTGAACTAAACACCTGCAACTGGAACCCTTTAAAAATTCTCCCACTTGAAGACGCTGTTAAATATTTCAATGCCAAATTCTTACCAATCCTTGATAAACATGCACCAAAATGATCTATTAAAGTTAAATCTAAGCCTGCCCCCTGGCTGACTAAAGAAACAAGACAAAAATTATTACTTAGAAACAAATCATGGGCAAAGTGGAGAGCTACCAAATCAATCTCTGATCAACAAACCTTTAGACAGTTAAGAAATAGTACTAAAAAAGCCATATTTACAGATAAAAAGAACTACTATTGTAAACTGCAGCAAATACATCACAACAACCCCCAAAGGTTCTGGTCAACCTTAAATAGACTACTACACCCAGGCCACACTAGTACACCCTCCCTCTTAGGGGCTGAAAAGAATACATCACATGTAACTGCTAACGCCTTTAATACATTTTTTACTGATACCATTAATTCACTAGCCTGTCACCTTTCCATACACATGTCTAGCCTCCCTAGCTACACATCTTCAAATCTCCCTATATTCCAACTACAACCCATCTCTACCACCTTTATCCAAAAACTTATCCAAAAACTTAAACCCTGCTGATCAGCTACCATCAGAATACCTTCAAAAAGCAGCTGATGCAGTTGCCTATCCCATGTCCATCCTTATAAATAGAACCATCATTGAAGAAACCTTCCCTGTTATCTGGAAAATCTCCCACATTATCCCCTTACATAAAGGAGGTAACTCTAATGCGTATTCTAACTACAGGCCTATAGCACTCTTATCACCCTTAGCAAAAATTATGGAGAAATGTATTCACTATCAGTTAATGGACCACTTAACTCAACATAACTTACTAGCTAACTGCCAGCACAGATTTAGGCCATTTCATAGTACCACCACTGCTCTACTATCCTTTACTGATTTCATCAATAAAAACTGCAACAAAAACATCCTCTCATCAGCACTCTTTATAGACCTGTCAAAAGCCTTTGATATGGTTAACCATCCCCTGCTCATAAAAACCCTAGGATCTTTTTCTTTAGACCCCAAGGCTGTTCGCTGGTTCACTTCCTACCTCAGCAACAGGCAACAGGCAGTTCTCTGGGATAACAAACTTTCATCTCTTCTGCCTGTCTCTCTTGGTGTCCCCCAGGGCTCCATTCTAGGACCTCTTCTATTCTCCTTATTCATAAATGACATACAAGTAGCTATACCTCAAGCTACATGCATACAATATGCAGATGATCCTACACTCATATGTTCTGCTAAAGCCATATCTGAACTACAAACACTAACACAGAATGTATTTAACACAGTTGAGGCATGGTTCATAAAACGCTGCCTCCTTTTGAATGCCAAAAAACCAAACTCCTGCTCTTTAAGCCTACTATTAAGTCCTCCCCAATAGAATTCTCTATCTTATCCAAAAATGGCACCCATATATCCCCTGATTCTACCACCAAGCTGTTAGGTATCACTATAGACAATAACCTCACCTTTGATAATCACATTAATAACACTATTAAAACCGTAAATAGAAAACTGGGCTCCTTTTACAGAATTAAAACCTTCTTAACTCCAACAGCCAAAGCTACACTTGCTCACTCTCATCTTATTTCTACTCTTCTCTATGCTTCACCCATATACACTAACCTAAAGAAAAATAATCTCTCTAAACTAGCTAACACATAAAATAGTATTGCTAGGTTTGCTACTGGGAACCAGTTTAGAACTCACCACTGTCAGGACCTACAGCAACTACACTGGCTTGAACTAAAAAAAATGTTGATATTTTCCCAACTCACCTTTGCCCATAGGATATTTTACCAACCTAATAACACACCCATACTTTCTAACCTTATTACCGCTTATACTAACCTAAATTCCTTATGCTCTTCAAGCAAACTTCTAGTGAGGTTAACTAAGTCTAACAACATTGCTGGTGACTCCCTATTCTCTAATACCATCGGTAAATATTGGAATCTCCTACCTACTGCTCTAACTTCCATTTCCTCCCCTTTCCTCTTTAAACAAAAGCTTAAAAAACATCTTAAAACACACTGGTTATGCCCATGCAGCAATCCTGACTAATCTTGTGATTCCACTAATTTTTATCTTTATAACACCTTCTTTCATTACTCTCTTCTGCTTACCCATTGAGAAGCTTCTCTCTTAAACACCTTTTACAAGTAGTAACTATTACAAACTATTAAAGAACTTTGGATGTGAAAGTAATTTCCTGAATGTACTTTATACTTTCCACAAATGTTTTATTGTTACAGAACCTTTCTATCTTGTATTTCTGCAATAGAACTTAATGGTGATGTCCTATCTAGTATGTAAGTATCAATTGTGTAATGTAGTCTAGAATCATGTTTTGCCTGCTACTTTTTTATATATAATGTAATTGTGTTTGTCTATATGTGGAGCATTTCTCCACGGGCCTCTGCTGAAAATGGAAATACATCCAGTCGGACCAGCCCGGTAAACAAATGTAAAATAAAATAAATAAAAT
>NW_025048861.1:0-127500 GCF_019279795.1 Protopterus annectens | reverse complement strand
ACATACCTATGTTAACAAGATCAATAATGACTTAGTAAATGGTGATTTTTATGAAACAGTTTCACTAGAAATGGTTCTTCATCACTTTGAACGTATAGACCACACACTGAAGTCTTTAGTTCACAATCTAAGCATTACTGAGGATAAATTCCTATTCATGTGGTCACCCAACCCTAATTTAACCAAATTATTTGGAATTCCTAAAATTCACAAAGATGTCATCAACCCCCCCCCCTTTTTGATTAATTTTTTCGAATAAATGTTCCAAAACAGAGAATATTGCACACTATATAGATTTTGTTCTGAATCCCGTTGTTCAAGCTACCGCCTATTATATCAGAGATATATTGTTTTTTTTTTAAATATGCTATTTGAAGGAATTATTAATTTTTCTAAGAGTATTTTGGTCACCCTTGATGCTGTAACCTTATACACCAATATCCCCCACATTGAAGGTTCAGACTATGTTAAACATTTTTTACTTAAATATGTGAAATTTCCTAAGGAAAAAGTTGACACCTTGAACATTCTCATGTTTTTGGTTTTAGAAAATATTTTTTTTCACTTTAATAACAACTTATACTGACAAATCAGAAGTGTTGCTATGGGTACAAAGATGGCCCCGGCCTTTGCAAATTTGGTCTTAAGCGAATGGGAAATGGACACCCTAATACACTTACCGAGGTTTTATCTCATTAAATATTATAAAGGATACATAGATGATATTATTTTTTGTTTGGGAGGACAGTGTACATCATCTTCATCTATTTGTAGAATCACTTTCTGAAAGTATTGTTTTTTTGAAGTTTGTAGTCAGTAGTAATGGGAATACTGTTTCCTTTTTGGACACTAACATTTCCATTGATAAGCACAACTTGTGTTTGTTTTCTTTTGTTCATAGGAAAAGCACATTCAGAAATAATTACCCAGATTTTGATAGCTCCCACCCATTTTATAAGAATTTCTAGACTCACCAGTGAAGATGATGATTTCGAAAGGGAGTAAAATTTTCTGACTATGTTATTCACACAAAAAAACTACCCTATTAATTTAATTAATTCCATCAGATTTAAAATCAGTACTAATAGATACACTAGATTTAAACCTATTTTGAAATTTGTTTTTTCACCAGTTAATGTTTCCTCTAATAATGATTCTGAACAATCACTAAGGTTCTCTTTGCCAGTTTCAAGAGATATGAATGTTTTAAGAGATATTGTTTCCAACAATTGGAAAATTATTAGTAGTGATCCTAATATCAAATTCTCTTTGGGCACACAGCCTTCTTTTTCTTTTAAAAGAACCAGGACATTAAAGTCCTTTCTTGAGAGTAATGACCTTCCTTTTTGGTTGCCCCCCTTGTCTAATGAGACTAATATTATTGGTATGCATTGTTGTGGCAAGTGCATTTGTTGTCAATATATACATATTGGAGATTCCTGTGCTTTTTCTCATTGTAACATATAGGTGTCCTTTTCTACTTATTTTAATTGTAATTCCACCATGGTGGTATATTGGGCTGTTTGTTCTACTTGTTCCTGCTTCTACATGGACAAAACGGTCTGCAGACTCACTGATAGAATTAACAAGCATCATTTTGCTATAAGGAACAAGGACCACTCAAATGCTTTAGAAAAACACAGCATGTCTTGTCCCCACTTTAATAAATTCACTTTTTTTGTTTTAGAACAAGTGAAATCATTTTTTGGTGACACTGGCTGAAAATTACAAGTACAATAACTTAAATGGCAGTTAAGCCTAAACGCTAAATGTTTTCCTGGACTGAATAAATCCCTTAATCTCAAATGTGTATTAAAATGGATTCAATAATTTATGTTAATTTAGCTTTTGTACATACTATTTCTCTATATTATATTGTATATTTACAGTCAACCTTTTTTTACTAATGACTGCTTATACTTTTCTCAGGGTCTATATCAGTTGAGCAAAAACTCCTTTATGCAAGTACCTAAACATCAAACCCTATACCTCAAACTGCAAAAATCCCAAACACACTAAACCGCAAAAAATAAAATATCAAACTATCACAGTCGGCCAACCCTACCGCCTGCTACTTAATACCTACCCAAACAAAAAAAAAAATAAACCACATACATACACTAACCAAACCCTACAAACATACACCCAAACAAATTAATAATCCACATACATACATTTAACAAAACCCTACTTCCAACACTACACTAAACCCCACATACACAACTATCTATGCACTATCCTTAACCCCTCCCTAACCCTAAGGTCCGTAACTACCGCACACTTCACCTACAGACATACACCCAAACAAAATAAATAATACACATACATACACTTAAAAAAAACCCTACATCTAACACTACACTAAATCTTACATACATTACCTATCTATGCACTTACCTTAACCCAAATCCTAACCCTAAAGTCCTATCTATCATACACTTACCTTACGGAGCTATACCGCAGATGGGCCAACCAAAACAAATTGACATTTCAGAATTCGTTGGTTTGGATGTTCGAGGTTTACATACTTCGTGCAATGCGGTTTGATGTATTTGTATTCGTGTAAAGGGGTTTTCGCTCAACTGATATAGACCCCTTTTCTCATACCGATTTCTCATCACTAATCATTATACTCACAGTTACTATACTTTTGCTTTTGAATATGCATTAACACATAAATAATTCATTTTGCACTGTTATTTGTATTGGCCGGTCAATGTACAGTAATACTCATGATTATGTTCTACTGTTTATATTATGAGACCCTTGTAATCTGACTCCTATGAAGAAGTTCCAATACAAATAAAGGAACGTAAGCTCAGTACATCGCTGTGGAAAGTTATTTTTATTGCATTCTTTGCATTTTTCCTTATTGTTAAGCCCATACAGAAGTTTATTTTATATATATATATATATATATATATATATATATATATATAGATAGATATAGATATAGATATATATATATATATTTCAAAATATTAAAGTACACAAATATCAAATGGCTCAACATTGATCCTGAAAGACCAAAAGCCAAAAGAACAAAAAAAAAAAGTGTTTTTTTGAAGGGTGGTCAAGCCCCACATCTGCACCCTCACACCACCTGCCAATTATATATACTAAATTCAAGATCACTGCAGAGTGGGGAAAAGAGAAAGTCCCAGATCTCCATTCTTCAAAGTCTTGCATGGACTTAATGCAGGCAGAAGTGATCAAATGAGCTTTGATCACCACTGCTGCCATAAAAAATGCTTGACATTATGAACATTCAATTATATGTATGCTTCCCATTGTAGGGCAGCTAGCCAAATGACCAGCTACACTAAAACCAAGAATATCAACATTAAAACATTGACTAAACAAATGAGAAAGCATTCTGCACATGCTCCAGAGATTACCTTGGAGTAGAGCAAATCAAATGCGAATACAAATATGTCCCTACTCAGGTATTGTTGACCCATCTGTCTGTTTCAGCCAAATAGTGTTAACCAAACAGATGTCGATGTAGCTAGGCATTCAACCAACTGTTCTGCAACATATATATATATATATATATATATATATATATATATATATATATATATATATATATATACATATTAATTAATTATTTTTTTAAAACTTTACAAGCATTAAGCTTTTCAGGGCTTTAGTCTCCCTCTCTATGTTGGCTTGAAACCTCTGCAATGCTTGGCACCAAAATCACTCTTTTTCTTCAGCTAAGCTAGAACTGAATAATGATATGGACATGTGGAAGGTGCTTTTGAAGCTTTGGAAGCTTTCATGGTGTTATATCCTCGGCATGATATAACACAAATAACTAAGGCTACTGCAGTAGTGATATTTAAACTTCTACTGTTATGGCAAGCTTATTTATATAATTGCACTTTTTTGCCATTGCCTTTCCATCCCCTGGTTCATCTGAAGATCTTTAAAAATTAGTTTCTACCCCAAAATAGTACCTTCTTTTATTCTTCTGCAATACCCCATTTTGACTATAACCTTCTCAGTGGTTCACATTGGACTGCATTCCATCAAATGCATTTTGTACTGTACTGAGGGATGGGTTTTAACATCCTTGGCAGGAAAGGCATTCCTACACATGTTCCTCACAGAATGACTCCTGATAGAAGCTGGGGACAAAAGGAGTATGGGCCAAAGAATGGTATAGGGGAGGACCTTGACTGAGCTGTTGTGGAGACAGGGTGCTATGTCAGCATGTCTTCATTGCATACCAGCCCCTTGGACATACTAAAGACTGTACGGGGAGGTGGGAAGGTAGGGGAAGGTCAGAAGTAAAAATCCCCCAGCAGAAACAATAGACATTAACACCCCTGCCGCTGGATGCCCTTATGATCTGCGCCAGCCCCAGACCAGAACTGTAGCAATGCCTGGGGTAGAAGGAGAGGCTAGCAGACCCAGTGGTATATGAGATACTAGGGTATACCCCATAGAGAATGAAACATGATTTATAACATTCCAAATCAAGAGAAATGTTCCCATTTTCTTACCTCCCTTTACCAAACTGTAACCAACTATGTTCCTTTGCTTAATCCACATTTTATTTATCTCAGTTCTTTTAAATCAATCCCTTATCTCTTATACAATATAATATCCTCTCCCTCTCTTTTCAGGTTGCTCAAATTCCTCTGTCTCTTTACTGGATTCAAACACCCCCAACATGGCAGAAAGGTTAAGTTCCCCATCTCCTAAATTCCCTACTGCCCTTTCACCCATTCTCCCACCTATTGGCTTTGAGTCTCCCCCTTTTTCCAGGTCTAAATCCAAACACACCCTTGGACCAAAAGTTCTTCATCTGGACATAAGCTGTACATGATGTATGTATGGCGAGAAAACCCATATAATATTCCTGTTCTCTAACACTTAAATATATTTATGAGACAGCATTGCTCTTCACTTCCAAGCAAAACACTTGCTAAGAGCATCTTTTGAAATAAAAAACACCATCAAGTCTCTGTTCTCAGTTTATTAACACCTGTCTCACTTGACATCCTTATTTCCACTTCTTGAACATCTGAAAATCTCACTTCTTATCTGATGACTTATCTTTATTAGATATTTAAAACAACATTCTTCCCATGGCCTCTTGTCCCCTTTAAACAAAATACTACCACCTTTAGAATATTCTTCTCATTTTCCCCTATTCGTGCCATTTACCTTTCTCTTTCTTGAACTCTTGTGAATTATTTCTGTCTCCTTTCTTCCCTGTATGTCTTACTACCAAGTGTACCTTATCATTCAGACAGCAAGCTTTCCACTACAATGGACTTATTTCAATTAGACAGTCTCCCAACTCCTGTAAAGTTGCATGACACTAACATGGAGAAAAGTAAGCTTACTTACCCATGCTGCAAGCCACAGCTATCTACAGAGACCTTTTTAATATGCTCAGGCTTTTTTATTTACTGGTCTCTGAATGACTACAGATATTTGCTTATTTTATTCTTATAATTAAAAATGCATTTTTTTACCTAAAAGAAGAAATAAAACATCTAAGGTAAATAGCTGTACTGGGACATGCTGTTCATGTGCAAATGACAGGCATCACTTGTATATAAAGACATATACATGCAGTTCCTGTAATTTAGCTTTTTTATTTATGTGTTTGTTTCTGATTTTGCTTAAAAATTGGCATTAGCCCTGTAGTGATCATTTTCTGTCCATGTGTGTTATGTTCAGAAATAAAATTAACTAAAATGAGAAAGTGCTCAACATAACTGCACTTTGAGGCGTTAGTTTCTTCACTGGCAAAGGGACCATTGAAGTTGTGGGCTCTGGGCAGATGCCTGAATCATCTATGGTATAATCTACCACTGAGTGTCATGTTGAGAGTGTTTAGGGAGCAAGTTTGTCAGAGAACACATGAGATTGTCAGTATACCTTTTTCCATTTCATTGACTTTCAGGGATAGCTCTGATTTTGGCTCAAAATTTTACTCCATGCAAAGTAAAATGTGTGATTTTTTTTTTTTTTTTTTTTGGAATAAAACAGTGATGATTAAAATCAATAGATATTACTGGTGTTAAACTTGTAGACTTCCTATTCTTCAGAAAAAAAGTAAAAGAATAAGCAAAAAGGTCTCAGAAAAAAACAATTGCTTAAAAACACAAAAAGAAAAATCTAGGAAAGCTAGACTTTCCGCTGTGTGACACCTTAAACCTTTTCTGTCAGAGGCAACATGTAGAGGCAAGATGGGATATATGCAAATTACCCATTAAGGATATCAGGTGTTTCAGCTAAATGGAAATTCTGAATGTGCATGACTTTTTCTTTAACTTTTAAGTCTATTTATGGATAATTTCAGGTCAATAAAGCCAACCCCCTCTAGCTGTGAACATGCATGTTTCTGCCTTCATAAGACATCATCAACACAGAATAAGAGAAATATTTGACTTTTGGAGACACAGTGTTCTAATACCCAACCAATATCCATAAACATTATGGTGTCTAGAAAATATCCCAACTAACAAACTAAAACAATGAGTAAAAAGGTCCCACAGAAAAAAACAATTGGTTAAAACACAAAAAGAAAAATCTAGCAACTCTAGACTTTCCACTGTGTGATACCGTAAACCTCTTGTGTCACAGGCAACATGGGATATATATGCAAATTACTCATTAAGAATATCAGGTGTTTCAGCTAAATGGCAATTTTGATTGTCCATGACTTTTTGTTTTACTTTAACTTTTAAGTCTATTTATGGACATTTTTTTGTTTGATTTTGTTTGTGTTTTTAACCAATTGGTTTTTCTGTGGTACTTTTTTACTCATTGTTTTAGTTTGTCAGTTGGGGTATTTTGTAGACACCCTAATGTTTATGGATATCGGCTGGGTACAATAGCCCTGTTTTTCCAAAAGTCAAACATTTCTCTTATGCTGTGCTGATGTTGCCATAAAAAGGCAGAAACATGCATGGCCATAGCTAGAGGGTTTGTCTTTATTGGCCTGAAATTGTCTATAAGTAGACTTAAAAGTAAAAGAAAAAGTCATGGACATTCAGAATTGGCATTTAGCTAGAACACATTATATCCTTAATGGGGTAATTTGCATATATTCCATGTTGCCTCTAACACAAGAGGTTTAAGTTATCACACAGTGGAAAGTCTAGCTTTGCTAGATTTTTCTTTATATATTCTTAAGAAAAGGCATAATTTTTAGTTTTTCGTTTAGTTATTTATTTGTTAACATTTGGTGGCTGTGGTAGATGGCAAAGTGAGCTGGATCCTTTTCAACAACTGCCAAGAAATAAAAGAGACCACATGTAAGTAATAATCATTACCCTACTGCTTGACAAAGTTTAGATCTTGAGCATCAGTTGTCTGAAGATCAGTTCCCTGAAATCCAAATCAGCTCCAAAAGAAAATCATTGTCAGCGACATATGCTGGCAGTGATGCCCCTTTTGGGGTAAATTCCCTCATCCTTGAGTTAGTGTGACTAAAGAGGTAGTGTATATATATATATATATATATATATATATATATATATATATATATATATATATATATATATATATATATATATATATATATATATATATATACATTCAGGGGTGTAGAATTCATGCACCCCCCCACATCTGGGAGTGCAGATAACTATTAAAATATTACTCTCTTTCACTTAAAAAAACTAATAGAGCATGTGCATATCTTTTAACTTCTTTACTCAAGAATTTTGGACAAAGCCAAAAGTAATACAGTGAATAAGGTCCAGAATTGGGGATAATTTTTAAAACATTGCTCTTTTTCACTTAGAAACCTAATAGAACAACAGGTTTTGCATCAACATGCATTCTCATAATCAGTTGCCTAATAAATACTTACTTGCATTACTTGCACTATTGACAACAGAAATCAGCGAAATGGATCCACAAAATCTTCAACCAAAAAGCAGCAACTACCAAAACGCTGGCTGCTTAATTCTCACAGAACAAAATTCAGCTAATAAAAGTGACTGCAAGGCGTAAAAACAAATGTATTTAATAGGTTAGGTTAAGCGCTTTCTCTCGCAACGCGAGCTTCTTCAGAACACCATTATAAAAATAACATTCCTTTAAATACTCAAATTGGCGCCAAAATAGCGCAAAGCAGACAGGAAGTACATATTTTAAAAATACATTATTTAAATACATATCAATTAAAACTAATAAAACGTATATAAGTAGCTATAAGTAAAGTGTAAACATTCTTGTGCTAATGTATTGCTCACAAAGTCACATATCTAACAAAAGTGCTGGTTTTAAAGAAATACTGTCGTTAATCCCTGGTGGGGTTAAAGCATCAGTATATAGCTGCCACCAAAGCTCTCTATAAGCCAGATAATTTTTTAAGTCACCTCCCCTAGGGTTCTTCTTGACAACTTCTAAAATAGCAAATTTGAATAAATGGTTGGCACCTGATTCCAACGTGTGCCTACAAAGGGCATTCCTGGTGTCCTTTTTCTTAATACAATACATATGTGTATATATTCTTTGCCTTAGTTGCCGTTCAGTTTTTCCTATATAATAGGAATTGCAACACTGACAGACTGCAATATATACTAACATAGTAGTCCTGCAGTTTCCCTTACAAAATAACAGTTCAGTTCGACCTACATTTTCCAAAATAGTTCTACTATTTTCATAAATAAAACCACATTGGTTACAAGTGCCACATTTCGATGTGTGTGTGGCTAACAACTGTTTAGGGAATTTTGCCTGTTCTAGGATGCACTTTAAATTCCTCCCCATTTTATAGACAAAGTTAGGATGTGATCCAACAATGTCTGCAATCGACTGAGTGGTAGTCAAAATGTACCAATTTTTACGTAAAATATTTTTCAAAACATGACTAAATGGACCAAATTCCAGTATACAAGCTCTACTGAACTTGTCCTGTCCCGAATTGTGTCTAAGTTTAACTGCAGACTTATGTTTCCCTCTTACGTGTGTGCTCTCAAATTCGGGGGTTGGTAAATAGATGTTACTAGACCCCAATAAGGGGGAGTATTTCTTTCCCCACTCACTTATAACGTAAGAAGCAGTGTCCTCTAATATTTTACTATTATATCCTCTGTCATAAAAAAGTGATTTAATAAAACTGACTTCATTCACCATATCAAAATAATTAGAAGTCATCCTTATGGCTCTTATACATTGCCCTTTAAAGATATTCTTCTTCAAGTTACTGGGATGGTAGCTTTTGTAATCCAAATATGAATTGGTAAATGTTGATTTTCTGTAAACTGTAGATTTAAAACCCCCATTATCAAGTGTAATGTAGGTGTCTAAATAGGGCACTCCTGTATGATTATATGTAGATGTAAATTTCAGGTAACTACTACTGTTGTTCAGGTATTCCATGAACAACTCAAACATGTCACTGTCACCTGTCCATAGGATGTATATATCGTCCAGGTAACGTGAATAATATGCAACGTTTGTAATAAATACTGTTAAACACATTTTCCTCCTCCCAATCAAGCATAACCAGATTCGCAAATATGGGGGCACAAGCTGGAAAGTTACAGAATAACAGTCATGCAGTCAAAGGAACTTTGAAAGATCATATTTACCTTTTAGGTAAAAAATTGAACACTATTAACGCTATTAAGTTAGATAATGCATATCTGAACCATTGTATTACTTGCAGCATTGTTCCAATGGGGTTAAGATTTTTCAAAACCCCATTGGGCATTGAGATTAATGCTGATGTAGAGATAGAATTTAATACTTTATTTGATTCATTTGGGATCGAATTCATGAAACTTCTCACTAAACACAATGATATGAAATTATGTAGATGTATTGCAGAAGTAGAGAATTTAAACAATATTATTATTCATGACTTGACATTTACACAGTGGGAGAAGCTTTATCACAAGCAATTTTTATTAGCTGAGGAGAGAGCTGAAAAGGCATTTAATCGGAAGTGCAAAAAAATTGTCAGAGATAAGGAACAGTACAGGAGACGTACTTGTTACAAATGGGCGAGTGGTAAATCTGACACTGAGGCATCAGTTCAAGCCAATAACCCAGTACATTGCAATTATTTAGACAATTCTGATCAGGATTTTTTTCCACCCCTGATGAAAAAGAGCCAGGGAAATTGGAGAAAAGGAGGGAATTGGAGAAAGAGATAGGACATACACAACACGGTCTTGTTGAGCCGGTTGATATTTTGTCCAGTTCTAGCTATGAAGAAATTGTAGCTGTAGATGATGTTGTCAGTGAATATAAGAATTTTAGAATTTATAATTATAGTAATGTTCAGTTGGAGACATCTCACTTTAGCCTTTTGTCTAAAGGTTTAAAGTTTATACCCACCCCCAAATTTCGAGTGGTTGACACTCTGTTAGATTTAAAAAAATATGTCAGAAAACTTAATCTAGCTATAATGTTTGACACTAAAGCTAGTTCTGAGGTAATCAGTGACTTACCCTTAAAGAAAAAAAGCACTTTTGTCCCTACAAGTAATCCTGTAGTCTCAATTTTTGAGAAAAAAGTTACTAAGGAGATCTATTTACTCAATAAGTCAGTCCATAGTAAGAAGAAACATACAGTACGTAAGGATAACTTGACCAAGGATGAAAGTAGAATATTGGGTGAACTCACACAGGATACGAGTGTCAGGATCATGAAGCCTGATAAAGGGGGCATTGTTATTTACGATGCCACAGCCTATAGTGCACATATTTACAACATCCTTCATGATTCAGGCAACTACACAGTTTCCTCAGTTAATGAGCTTAATATTGCTTATAGGAGAATTGACATGTATTTAGAGGAGTATTTGTTGCAACAAAGGATTACAGAAGAACTATACAAATTTATGGTGGTAGAATTTCCAAAACTTGCCACTATTGTAGGCATTCCGAAGGTCCATAAGGACCATTTCCATCCCCCGTTTCGTCCAATAATATCGGGCAGTAAATCTAAGACTTTCCCAATAGGGACAGTAATTGATCATACCCTCAAATTTATATATGACAATATTGGCCATATGGTAAAGGACTCTTGGGAATTTCTTAGAAATTATCCAGTTACCACCACTAGTGAAAATCTTATTTTCTGTTCTATAGATGTAATAGATCTGTTCAGCTGTATACCTCTAGAAGATGGTTTGGAAGCTTTCAGCAACAGTTTACGAAAACATACTGAGCTGAGTTGGGACAGGATTTCACTATTGGTGGAACTTATGAGTATTACACTAGAAAACAACTTCATATATTATGAAGGGGAGATTTTCAAGCAAACCAGAGGAGTAGCTATGGGGGCAGCTTGTGCCCCCATATTTGCGAATCTGGTTATGCTTGATTGGGAGGAGGAAAATGTGTTTAACAGTATTTATTACAAACATGTTGCATATTATTCACGTTACCTGGACGATATATACATCCTATGGACAGGTGACAGTGACATGTTTGAGTTGTTCATGGAATACCTGAACAACAGTAGTAGTTACCTGAAATTTACATCTACATACAATCATACAGGAGTGCCCTATTTAGACACCTACATTACACTTGATAATGGGGGTTTTAAATCTACAGTTTACAGAAAATCAACATTTACCAATTCATATTTGGATTACAAAAGCTACCATCCCAGTAACTTGAAGAAGAATATCTTTAAAGGGCAATGTATAAGAGCCATAAGGATGACTTCTATTTATTTTGATATGGTGAATGAAGTCAGTTTTATTAAATCACTTTTTTATGACAGAGGATATAATAGTAAAATATTAGAGGACACTGCTTCTTACGTCATAAGTGAGTGGGGAAAGAAATACTCCCCCTTATTGGGGTCTGGTAACATTTGTGTACCAACCCCCGAATTTGAGAGCACACACTTAAGAGGAAAACATAAGTCTGCAGCTAAACCTAGACATAATTTGGGACAGGATAAGTTCAGTAGAGCTTGTATTTTGGAATTTGGTCCATTTAGCCATGTTTTGAAAAATATTTTACGCAATAATTGGTACATTTTGACTACCACTCAGTCGATTGCAGACATTGTTGGACCACATCCTAACTTTGTCTATAAAATGGGGAGGAATTTAAAGTGCATCCTAGAACAGGCAAAATTCCCGAAACAGTTGTTAGCCACACACACATCGAAATGTGGCACTTGTAACCAATGTGGTTTTATTTATGAAAATAGTAGAACTATTTTGGAAAATGTAGGTCGAACTGAACTGTTATTTTGTAAGGGAAACTGCAGGACTACTATGTTAGTATATATTGCAGTCTGTCAGTGTTGCAATTCCTATTATATAGGAAAAACTGAACGGCAACTAAGGCAAAGAATATATACACATATGTATTGTATTAAGAAAAAGGACACCAGGAATGCCCTTTGTAGGCACACGTTGGAATCAGGTGCCAACCATTTATTCAAATGTGCTATTTTAGAAGTTGTCAAGAAGAACCCTAGGGGAGGTGACTTAAAAAATTATCTGGCTTATAGAGAGCTTTGGTGGCAGCTATATACTGATGCTTTAACCCCACCAGGGATTAACGACAGTATTTCTTTAAAACCAGCACTTTTGTTAGATATGTGACTTTGTGAGCAATACATTAGCACAAGAATGTTTACACTTTACTTACAGCTACTTATATATGTTTTATTAGTTTTAATTGATATGTATTTAAATAATGTATTTTTAAAATATGTACTTCCTGTCTGCTTTGCGCTATTTTGGCGCCAATTTGAGTATTTAAAGGAATGTTATTTTTACAATGGTGTTCTGAAGAAGCTCGCGTTGCGAGAGAAAGCGCTTAACCTAACCTATTAAATACATTTGTTTTTACGCCTTGCAGTCACTTTTATTAGCTGAATTTTGTTCTGTGAGAATTAAGCAGCCAGCGTTTTGGTAGTTGCTGCTTTTTGGTTGAAGATTACTTGCACTATTGGTATTCTATACTGCTCATTATCACTATTAATTATTTACTCACCTTATGGCCTATAAAGTTTATTCATTATGTTTTATCTATTTATACTTAAAGTGTACAGTAGGAAAAGTAGTTTTAAGGAAAAACAATATTCTATGCAGATATAATTTAAAAAGCTACCTAATAAGCAGTTACTAATAATTATATAATAATAATAATAATAATAATAATAATAATAATAATAATGTTTGTTCTTCTTTTGTTTTTTCCCGGTTAGGAGTCGCCACAGGGAACTCCGGTCCTCTAATGATTGGCAGTAGATTTTTACGGTGCAGAGGTACCAGCCCAACGCCCAACCTTCAACGAAGGCACACCCATTCACACATGTCTTTCGAATGCCACTCAACCGAGGGGAGGACATGCAGACTCCACACAGAAGGCGCTCCAGTCGAGAATTGAATGGGAGAACCTCTTGCTGTGAGGTGACAATGCTACCACTGCACTACTGCAGGTTTGTAATAATAATAATAATAATAATAAAGCTTGATAATAATAATAATAACAACAATATAACTGAATCTCTTAAATAAGAACACTTTAAGAAGGTAAAACATTTGGTACATTAGACAAGTATAACAGCAGAAAACATTGGCTGGTATTCAAAATAGCATGCCAGCCTGAAGCCCAACCTTCAACGAAGGCACGTCCATTCATGCATGTCTTTCGAATGCCACTCGACTGCAGGGTGGACATGCAGACTCCACACAGAAGGCACTCCAGCCGAGAATCGAACGGGCGAACCTATTGCTGTGAGGTGACAATGCTACCACTGCCCCACCGCAGCTTTGTAATAATAATAATAATAATAATAATAACGATTGATAATAATAATACTAATAATAATAATAATACTAATAATAATAATAATAACAATAGAACTGAATCTCTTTTAAATAAGAACACTTTAAGAAGGTAAAACATTTGTCATTTGTTACATTAGGCAAGTATAACAGCAGAAAAACATTGGCTGGTATTCAAAATAGTATGAAAAGTTGCAACATGCAAAAATGAGGGAAATCAGAGACACAAGGGTAAAAAAATAACACAATAAGGTACAACAATAATATGGTATGCAGCATTTGCAAATGGCCACATAATAATTTGGAAATGAGGATCCCAGTGAAATTAGGAGGAGTGATTATGCAAATGATGTTATCAAACATTATGGAGAGCCTCAGAAACATGCAAAGCAGATACACTGTACTGCAGCATTCACTTGTTTTGAATGTTTGGAATTGGTAATCTAAATCATGCTAGAATGTTTACAATTGCAGCAGCTACTGCAGAACAACATGTGTTTATGGATACATTTGAAGCCATTGCCCATGATGTGATATAACATGGCCCTCCACTACAATATCAATGATAGTATCAGCACATAACTTACCAGCATTTGGCTGACGAGCAGATCATGGACCTTTTTGTGTGGATAGAATACAATGAAAGAGCTTTAAATATGTGGCTCTCCCGTGGAGAATCAGGAGAAAGAAAGGACAGTCCATTGCAATGGACATTAAAGTACATGGAGATGTAACTATCCTAGCTACAGGGAATTGTTAGTAGCCTACAATGGGCACTCAAGTAAATTTTTAGGTATCAGTCTCCTTGACATTACGCTGCAGCATGTGGAGGGGCACACATGTTTCTCAAAGACTTCAGAAGAGAAAATCACCACCATGTAGCCATTTAATTCCTTTGCCATTTCCATGAAGTCTTGGGAGATATTAATTGCATAAGCATTGCCATTAAGTCCCCACCTGAAATGCTACCAATCCCTCAAGTGCTAGGTGGTTTTCAATGCTCAGTGTACCATTTAAAATGTTTCCATGCGCCAACCAGGAAGTTTCCATGATTCTCATATCTGTCACAAATCCAGCCTACACCAAAACTTCATGCAAAATAACATCCAATTAAATCATCTACTTGGTAGGTGTGCATATAGATGGGTAAATAGGCCAACATTTACAGTTAGCATGCAGTCAGGTAGCAGACCACATATGGTATCACTACTGTGGGCTGTAGGTGATGCTAGATATGCATTGAAACTGTAGATGCTGTCCCCCATTTGTATCCCCCAGACTATGTCAGAGATGGTATACAATATAGCATACACAGAGATGCATAATGTTGCGGAATATGGTTTTGGCCAATTTGACCAATGATTTGTCTGCCTTGATGCCTCCAATGGGGCACTGCAGTATTTACCTGAGACCTGAAGCCAAATATTTTTATT
This sequence comes from Protopterus annectens, assembly GCF_019279795.1. Taxonomy (NCBI): domain Eukaryota; kingdom Metazoa; phylum Chordata; order Ceratodontiformes; family Protopteridae; genus Protopterus; species Protopterus annectens. The sequence goes on along the minus strand of NW_025048861.1, from coordinate 112,317 downwards.
ATGTGTCATGCTGTATAACATCTTTGTAAAGAAACAGCTTCATCAGCAGAGAAACATCCCAGCAGGACCAGCCATACCTGTTGGAACAATGGCAGCCATTCAAGGTGGCAGTGAGAATTCATGCTAGGCAAAGGTGGTTATAGTATATTGCTGCAGTGGCAAAGAGGTTGTGTGTGGTCAACAAATAAGGACAGTTATGCAGACAACCAAAGCAAAATAATACATGTATTATCAAACCTAGACTATACAAGGCGATGCAGGGATTGGACACACTGTGCACCAGACATTGTTATCCACATAGGATAATGGTGGGATAGGCACAGTCAAACTCATTTGCACAGGTCTGGGATGTACACAGAAATATGTGTCTGCAAAGCTATAGTGGATGTCAGGGTCATGGGATGTGGATTTGATAACCACAGCACATGGTAGCAGGTTATGGGAAGTCAAATGTTGCATCCTACAGTAGCAGGGTGAAACTACTGTGTTGTGAACTATGGCAATATATATAGTATGATGGCTTGTGGTCTCAGGCCTTGATGCAGTCCATTGCAGTGATGAAGAATACTAAAGTATGTATGTGCACCCTGACAGGGTGCCCCATGTCAGAGCTAACAGATGTACAACATCTATAACCCCAATGATGGATAGAAATAGGCATGGTAGTCCATATGACTACATGAGATATTAATGGTGTAGAACTATGGGAATGAGAGCATGCAGCCCAGAGAGGTATCTGGTAGTCTGTGGTCACATATGCGAGACTGGACATGGCAAAGTGGTAGCCTCTGTGGTCAGACTTGACAGTGATGTTGTGTCAGTTGAGGGTTGTGTCACTTAGCAATGCCTATCATATGACTGATCATCTCACATCTGGATCCTTTCAGTGTCATAGACAACACAGACTGAAGAGGCAGACCAGAAGATGGTTACCATCTACCTCACAAACAATCCAGTGGATGTACTGAAAATCACCAGTAACCTGATATGCACCATCTGCTCCCTGCCTCTAAACATTATGTCATTGTGCAGGTGCTAGATGACATCTTGCTCGCTGTGCAAGTTTCAAATGTCATCCACAGGTCATGCAGTGCACTCACCATCTCCACCGTAAAATAGGTAGCAGCTGTCTTTTCTTGAAGCACTCACCTTCACACCAGTTGATTAATGTCATGTGTTATGGCCATGTCAGTGACACACCTGTAGTAATGTTAGCATCACAGAGTATCATGCATCTCATATGGGAGTGCACACAAACATCGGTGGCAGCTCAGATGACTTACAAATGTCATTTTAGCTGGGGACTACTGTGAAGCCCAGGTGTGTCTTAATATTACAGAATGCCTTCCAAATAATGGTGAAGCTGTAGTTTTGTTTTGTCATGTCCCTGCACAGGATCTTATTTTGTGTGAGAGATATTTGTGAGTTCTCTAATATTTGTATTGCTATTCATGTCATCAGAGAGTGCCGTATGCATTTTTTCCATCATAATTAACCACAGTTGGCCTCCTGATATCAAGTATGTGTGACAGTAGCACCATTTAAAGCAAAAAAAAAATATTTACCTGTGGCAACACTGAAATAAATGCCTAATCCCACATTGGCCGACATACTGTCAAATGACACTGTCTATGAATACTATATGGACAGCTATCTTGTTATGCAGGGTGCTGAAGTTGAAAGACCACATGGAGAATAGATATGCAGATCCCGTTTGCTAAATAAGACTTCATCACATACAGTGTGCTGTACAACATGAAAATATAAAAAATAATACAGAGTGGTAGTTCTGCAACAGACACTCATGGAGTCCTCACCAGCGCATAACACATACAGGCTAGCAATGGGTATGAGGGTCAACTCCTCACCCCCCTACAGGACAACAGGAACTTCCTCACCTCTGTGAACTACTCCTGTCTTTGTGATGCATCTCCTGTAGTATTCATGGCCATGGTAATGTCCTGTACCTTGTTTTTTACATGCAGTATCATACTGGCTACTAGCCACCATATCTGAGGTAGTCTCTTATTATAGCCACAACACTAATGTCTTGTACCACTCCTTTCTAAACCTGTTCCTAAAAGGCCTTGTCTGTATTACTTTTGTCCAGGATGAACATGTCTTGTGCATGAATGACCTACATTAACACCTCCAGGGTGATGATCATTTCCAGTAGTTGCCACTTTCATGGGCCCATTCCAATATCCTTACACTTGTGTATTATAAAGGTCAGCTTGTGTGTGCATGGCTGTTTATGACTGTTACCCTCTAACCATATATGATGGCCATCTACATGTTCCCTGTTGTGCTGTAAAACTTCTGCCTTTTCTATACAAACACTCCTTCCTGACCCAGTGCATTGATGATTTAATAATCTATACAAACTGACCCCCCAGCAATATTTTTACCATATATGTCCCTATGTACATGAGACATTCTGTCCTGTGGGGTACATTGTATCCTATATACTTGTTGCACCCATTGTGCCCCAACCCAGAACTGGACATTACAGCATCATGTCAGGGCAGTGTGTTCCCACATTCACATACCATATCCTCTATATCCTTGTTTCTGCCATATACGATGAGTGTTTGATACAGTGTAGCAGAGCATTACCACCTGTCTTGTCTTGTCTTACTTCCATATGTCTGTTTTAAATTCCAGTTTCTTAATGCAGTAGACTCCTAATTCCATAGCTGCTCATATCAACAAGGTCTCTCATAATATGGTGTCACCACTTTATCATACTTATTTAGGGCTTTCACCACAGTGGTTATGTTAATGAGGACATTTATTGTAGTTGTTTCTGAATCACTACCTTAATACACAGCACTGTGCTATGGACATGAAGCAGCACTAACCTGCTCCTCTCTGCCCTTTCATGGGCTGTGGATGCAGGTGTATAATATGCTGATGCACAGATTCTGTGAAGGTCATAGCACTGCAGGCTGTGCTACAGAACCTTTTTAATATCAACAAGCTGCTTTAATGTGGTGCATGTCATGTCATGTGACATCCAAATGAGTGCTGTCATTTTGCTCCTCGGGTGAACCTGATAGAATCACCATGGCTGTTCTGTCATGGGAACTGAAGAGCTTCTTTCTTGTGACTCAGGAAGAGCAAAGGTTTCTTGTTCTTATGCCACAGTTACTTTCATGAGTACCTGCTTTGCTAATATGGTGGCCCTTTGTATATGGTTGACCCCTGCCATTTGCTTGCCAAGGACATATGTGATGTCACTGGCATCACACAATACGGTGAGTAGTATAGATATGGCTATAATGACCTGTAGTAGTGGTGATAACCTTACCATTTTCACAGCCAGGAGGAAGCAGAGGTTATGCAGAGTGAAATAGAGTTTAACTGTAAGCACTTTTTCCCCTTTGTTTTCACAGGTCCACCACTATACTATGATCTTCCTACTCTTTTTTGTAGCAGTTGAAGGCTGATGAATTAACATGGAGGGATGTTACAGGAGATACAAGTGTGTCCTATGGCAGTAGAGTATGTAACATTTGTATTACTACACTGTACAGCTGATACATCGCAATATGACCACCTTGTAACTTAACTGTTTCACAACTTGACTGCACTTTCAGCTGCCCAGGTGTCCCACAATTCGACCACCGCACTGCAACCCAGAAAGGAGGCTGAAAAGGTGTTCATTGTTTCCTGTTGCTTTTATTGTGTTGTTTATGTAATGCAGTTGTTTCTTTTTAGTGTTGTGAAGAAGTGAAGAAATGGGGCCAAAGAAGAATGATACTCGCAGAAAAAATAAGTGACTGAGCATTGAAAAGAAGAAAGAAGTCATAGGTAAAATTGAGAGAGGAGTTGAAATAGGATGAATAGCAAAACAGTAAGGTGTGCCTAGTTCTACTATCCCAACATTTTGGAAAATTAGAGACAGCATCATGGGTGCTAAGGTGTCAAAAGGAGCAACAAAGGTTTTGGGCAAACACAGAAAAACAATTCATGAAGATATGGAGAAGATACTTCTTGTTTGGATCCAGGAGAGACAGATGAAGTTACACCAATAACTCAGACCATGATCTGTGAAAAAGCTAATATCTTCTTTGTAGATCTACAAGAAAACTACATGACATAGCTCACAGCAAAAGAGGAAATTAAAGTAAGTAGGGGATCACACCACAGATTTAAAAAAAGAAGTGGCATCCACAGTGTTCTGAGACAAGGAGTGGCAGCTAGTGCCGACAAAGAAGGCGCATAGAAATTTGTCAAGGAATTTGAAAAACTGATAGAGAGAGAAGGCTATCTGCCAGAACAGATTTTTAATTACAATGAAATGGGACTTTTCTGGAAGAGATTGCCATGTAGGACTTACATAACCCAAGAAGAAGCTAGGATTCCAGCCTCTGCTGGTGTATCACTCAGAAAATCGATGATGTTTTGGAAAAAAATTATAAAATCATAACTACCTGTAATGTGGAAATCAAACACCAAAGCTTGAGTAGATCAGTCAGTTTTCAAGGACTGGATTTTCAAGGAGTATTCTGCAAGTGTCAAGAAGTAACTGGCAGAGAACAATTTGCCAATGGAAGCTCTTCTGCTTCTGGACAACACCTCTGCTCACCTGTGAGAGTTAGAGGAAATTCTTCAGATAGACTATGATTTCATCAAGGTTCAGTTCTTGCCTCCCATCACAACTTCTCTCATTCAACCTATGGATCGACCATTCAATGCCGGCTTCAAGAAGCTCTACATAAAAGAACTCTTCTCAAGGCTCTTAGATGTGACCCATTTTTCAGATAAACCACTGAAGGAATTCTGGAAGACTGATTTTAACATTCTTCATGCCATACCATTCATCACAAGTGCCTGGGATGGAGTGTTGCAGAAAGCCCTTCTTGCAGCCTGGAGGAAATTGGTTCCTTCCTTTTCCCAGGGTGAAATTGTGGCTAAAGCAGCCAAAGATGCTGAAGCATCTGAAGTGCTTCAAGACATCGTTTCCACAGCAGAGCACCTGGACATATTGGAGGTGGATGAGGAGGAAGTGGAGGAACTGCTACAAGACCATGATGATGAGTTCACGATGGAGGAACTTACAGCACTTTGCAATGAGCAGTTCAAAGAAAAAGAAAGGGAAATTTCTTCTGAAGATGAGGATGACAGGGAAAAAGGGCATATGCCAACAGCTTGCATTAAAGAACTTTCATCCACCTGGGAGAAGGTGCAGACTACAGTCTTGGAGTGGTACCTCAATGGAGGTGATATAAACAGAATGGTGGACTTGTTTAATAACACAATCATGCACCACTTCAAACTCATCCTGAAAAACAGGGAGAGAAAAGTCACCCTGGACAATTTTTTTTACTTACACCTGCCAAAAAACAGTTGTTATAATTTATAATCACATTAAAGTGAACTACATAAAACATTATTCATAATCAGAGACAACAGATATTCATTTCATAATTGCTATTGCACAATGGTGTAATGACCATGCAATTTAGGTGGACAGGAAACATGTTAGCCTACATTCTTAGCTGGATTTAATCAAATAAATTTGTATGTGACATGTAAGACATATAGTTTTAAGAATACAGTAGTCCTCCATTCCTCATCCATCCCTCGTCCACATCCTGTCCTCCATTTAAAAGATGTTCTACACTTCAATTCATAGTGAACTACATTTTTAAATTTTTTTACTGTATTTTTTTTTTGTTTGGGCCTGGAATGAATTAAACCATTTTCCATACATTTTTATGGGAAATGGTGTCTGCAATTCAACCGTTTCACTGTTCAGTTACTGTTAAAGAATAGATTGCGGCTGAATTGTGAGGTACCACCTGAACAGCTTAATAGTGCATCACATGTATGTGCATGTGTGTGTGTGTGTGGGTGTGTGTGTGTCTGCGCGTGCATGCATGCGGGCATGTGTGTGTGTGTGTGTGTGTGTGTGTGTGTGTGTGTGTGTGTGTGTGTGTGTATGTGCCTTAATTGTTCTTTTTTTATTCTCTCTTCCTTTAACAAGAATAGTCGTGGTGATCACAGAGGAGGGGTAATATTCACCACAGCTTGCACCAATCAATGGCCTTGATGTGGGTCATTGGGGCTGCTTTGCCTTCCTCTAAACAGAGAGATGGAGTTCACCCTACCGAATGTGGCCAAATTTCAGGAGGAAAGCAGATGGTCCATTTTTGATAGAGGACAGGAAGTGTTCACTGTGATCCACCAGTGACAGTTATATGTGGATTTGCCTGAGCATCTCCTGACATGGCTGGTTGAGTTGTGCCATCAAAGGCACAGCCTACACATGATGTTAACAACAGAGGTAACTTATGTCTGTTTGGCTTAGAATCTGGGCAAGTCTGGCATCCAGCATGTACCCTGCCCTTTCCCCTTATGTTCTCTTGCCTCATATCATTACCCATGCATTGTTTGTTCTCCAGTCTTCCCATTCAACAAGTATACACCCCTCATCTGTCTCTTTCCATCTGCTGTATCCCTATATCTTGTATCAGTGTCACACCTATTTGTCTTTGTCTGGATTTCATGTTTGTGTGCCACTGCAACCTTCTCATCATCCTCTGTTCCTGCCAGAACCGTTCCTCAATGCCTTCACCAGCTATACTCCATTTTTTCATATGAAAAATGTGAGTCTTTTAACATAAATTATGCCACTCCCCCACCATTCATTCCCTATGGTTAGTCTTGTGTGCGTTCAGTGTTTCCTATTCCCTTTTCTAACTTTGGCATCTTCCCCTTATCCTCCTCATTTATATGAAGAATGGGGTTCTCACTGTCCTCTGCTAGCTCTACTTTGGCTGCCTGCTACTGTGTGTGTGACATCAATGTGTGGCTTCTTTATATTCATGAGTGTGCAAAGCTTGAAAACACAGTAATGCTTGCCTGTTTTTATGTGACACTGGCCACATAGATTTTGTGCAGCTTACTAACATGCGTTTTACCATGATCCTGCCTGATGTTGCTTGTCCCAGTAATTTGGCTCCTCTAATTTATTGGGCATAGTTTTTCTCTTGTGTACTGGTGCAATGCAGGCCCTGATACATATCTGAGCAGCTACAAGGCACATCATTGTAAGGGATGTTTGCTATTTAGTTCTGTGCAGACAAGTAGTGTTTGCCTCCGAATCTCAATCAATAACTGATCAAAGTACAATAGAATGCTATGAGGAAGTGAAATTAAAATATGGCAATCTAAATAGGTAATGCAGTGTGCACATGGTATCAGTGCAATGTGATTTATTGAAAACAGTTTTTTGTACTTTACATGAAAATGTTTTATTGAGCCTTTAAAGTAAACATAGATGAGACATCACTACATTCTTAATTCTGTTTATTAGAAAAATTATACAGTATTACAGTATACCATAACTGGGTTACCACTCACCCGCACATGGGCGAGCACACACACACACACACACACACACACACACACACACACACACACACACACACACACACACACACACACACACACACAGAGGGAAAGATATTAAGTAGACTAGGGGAAGCATCTGCCTTCTACCAAGTGTTGCACTTTTTTTCATTGTTTCATTGCAGCCTGCAAACCATTGCTATCATGTGGATCAAAAAACAATGTTGAGGTAATGCTGGTATAACATGTTCATATTACTGCTGTTGTCAATTGCCGTGAATACTCAGCATATGGCAAGTAGTTTTAGAGTTGCCACATTTTCAGATACCCAAAGTGTGGCTTTTTCTTTATTGAAGAATGACATTTGTCAGGACAAGCCATACTCACTACCATTTTAAAGGACTGGACTTCACTTTTCTGCCAAAATAAAAGCTCTTTTTTTTTGCAGAAATTGAGCTGTTTTTTTTCCATATAATATGAAGGTGCTTTAGATACAAAATAACTGTTTAATGCAAGCATTCCAGGAAATTTAAGAATACTTTTGTCCTCAAATCTCAGGATATTTCATATATTTGGGACAGTCTTGTATAAAGGAGGCAAGGCAGGTGGCAACCTTAAGTACTTCGCGTCTGTTGCTCCAAAGCAATACTGAAAGTATTACTAAAAGTAGTATTGTTTTAACAGAAGGAAAACGACACACTATTCACCACTGTAACAGACAATCTTGTGCACATAGTGAGGAAAAGCTGTTGGCTTTAATGTATTTTACATGCATATCATTTGCAGCTGAGTTATGTCTAATCATCCTTTTCCTTAACTGTCGTCAGCAAAACACGAGCTCCTTGAATATTCTCAAATATCTCAGTCAGCTAAAAAAGAAAATACATTATTCACACATGTACATAGAGTATTAGTACAGTATTAAACCTTACAACAAGGTATTTAATGTATACAGCCATTTAGTATTAGACCCTGTAACATTTTTTTTTCAAAAGCATGTTTTAACATTTATAAAATTCATGATTGTTATGGGCATGTGCTTTAAAACAGACTGCGTATCATCATTTAAATGAGGTTTTGACCAATGCAATTTTAATATCCAACATATTAAAGCAAAAACAAAGCATCCACACCAGTAAAGCAAGCCCAAGATGCAGAAAATAATCACTTTCTTTAGTTAAAAATAAAAAATAAAAATCTGGTTAAGTGCTTTCATCTTATACCACCTTTCATAAAGACTTCAACAGAGCCTCTAATTTAGGATAATCCACATCCTATATGCAAATTATAGTGTTTCTTTCACTTAGTCCTAAATCTGCTTTTATCCTCCTCTGTTTTGCTACTGCAATTGACCCCAAACCATTCCTAGCTCATCCCTCCACATTTGGGCTACTGCAAAACCTCCAAATTCCTACACCCTGACACTATGCTGCAAACTTAAAACTCTCCACTCTTAGATAAATAAAGCCAAGTTATTTGAGAAGAATGGGATGCCTTAGATGGATCTTTTTGCATGGGACTAAGTAATGGTAGATTATTTGCATAGCTCTTCTGTATTTACTTGGTTTTGGACTTTTGAGGTCTGTATTAATAGGCAGGGCACCAATTATCAAAAAAGGGATTATTTTCCAACAATAAGGTCAAAAAGAGACAGAAACCAAGGGTTTAACCAACTTGGAGATACACCTTTTTGTTAATTATTTGGTTGATAATGACATCCCTTGAATTATTGTTTGAAAATAAAAACCCCTTCCATGACATCATGTAAGTCTGATCCCACAATGCTTCACTACTTTAATATAAAGGCTACTGTATTTCCATGTTAAAAGCATCAGTAAGAATTTCTTACTTTCTACCAAGACAAGTTATCAATTGAGCCTTGCAGAAGAAAGATTTCATATTGAAAATTAACATGTGATAATGTGAAACCACAATGTAAGTAAGAAGCTGTTCCTCTAAAGAAATAAGCTGCTTTTTGTTTACTCATAATGCTTTGTAGTTGTATATAAATCATTGTCCATCACTTACTATGACAAACTTTTGTGGGTATGCTTACAGAGAACTGAAAAAACTGTGAAACTGAAAAAAAAAATAAACAGCACTCATAATAATCTCAATTTTTAGCAAGATCACTTGCAGATTTAACATGGAATGTAATATATTCAAGTTTGTTGCTTTCAGACAGATATGATGCAAACCACTGTGATGCCCCAAAACATGCATATGTGCCTACCAATTGCAGCCACTTTACTAACTGTGTAAACCTCAGATGTCTGCTTGTAATGAAATGAATGAATACATATTTAAGTAATTATCAAACTAAAATATTCTATTTCACTGGGGAAACATGCATGTCCACAGCTAGTTGGGTTTGGCTTTATTGGCCTGAATATATCCACAATGACTTAAAAATAAAAAGTAAAAACTCATGGACATTCAGAAGCCTAGTGGTTGAAACAAGGGGCCATTTGCATATATCCCGTGGGCCTCTATTACAGGAGGTTTAAGGTATCACATAGAGAAAACTCTAGCTTGGCTAAGTTTTTCTTGTAGTTTTTACTAATTGGTTTGCCTGTATGACCTTTTTTACTCTTTGGTATGGTTGCATATGAATACATATAGTTGGTTTCATAGTTAGGGGAATCCTACGTTTAGGTCTATTGTGATACCTGGGAAGTTGGTTTATCTGAAGTACATCTTGGGTCATACTATAAACCAGTAACTAGCACTGCTGTCTCAAAGTGCATGGTTTGCCAGTCTGCTTCTCAAGTCAGATGCATCATATGTGGAATCTACATGTGCTCCTTATGTCCAAGTGGATTTCAGCAGAATGCTTCCGTTTCCCCAAACATCTATAGGACATGCCATAACTGAACTGGTGATCTTTCAAATATCCTATAACTGTATGAGCCATTTTTGTGTGTATGCCTCTTACAATGGACTGGCTCCTGGTCCAGGATTAGATTCTTTGTGTTGTGCTCATTTGAGTACCTTCCCAAAACAAACACTGAAGTATAACTGAAGAAGCTCATTAATTAATACAATAGCAATGTAAAAATGTTGTGGCTACTCACCTGTACATTACAAAAGTATTGCATAGTACCATATGCCCAACCTTCCTTAATAATCCTATAGGACACAGCATTCTATATATTTGCAATGTACAACTTAACTCAGTTTAGACCAATACAGTTAAAATCACTGACAAAATGATATCCCTTCTAGGTCTCACATTGAAAGTTACCCTTCATAAAATAAGTAGGTATGTAAAAAGTAGCACACATATAAACAGACTTCCTAGCCATAAACAAGTTTCAACATTAGCAGGTCACAGCATTCAACCTAGTAATAGTTTTTTTTTGCCATAGCACAATGAAAAACAAGACTTCTCATTGTACTTATATAATATAAAAATGCCCTATGAGCGTTATGTGAGCATTGTGATTATGCTAATTAGGAGTCGTCCCAATATTGCTTCTGAATCACTCAATCTGTGTATGATGAACAAACCAGATACAATTGTGGTGATTTCTTCATGATAACCTTTCATGCACCTGAGCACCCAAGGTAAGCTCTGTATTTTCATGATCACCCTACTATATATACCGTTGCTACAAGTATTAATCCTAAATGCAGTCATTCCAAATATTTGAAAAAAATATATATCATCAGACTTGTTGAAGTACACTAGTAGAAAGGCATATGTAGGACCAGATATTATTCCTGGAATAATAATTGCAAAAACTTCTAGAGAGCTAGTTAAAGTACTGTACCCTATTTTATATAGTCTTTAATATTCTGGTTCTGTACCTGTTATCTATAGTAATACCTATTTTCAAAAATGGAAATTAAAAAGAATGACAGACATATGTTTAACATTTTTTTGTTGTGTAAAAGCTTTGAAAGATATTTGGCAAAACTTTTACATGATCCAGCTCTCATTTCTACTACTTTGCATCTCTAGCAGCATGGATTAAACAACAGGAAGGTCAGCTCTAACAAACAAGACTTTTATGATCAGGTCTGTTCTGTCATGGATCAGGGATTGACAGCTTGTGGTATTTATTTAGATCTTAATAAGGCATTGCCACTTTGCCACCTCTTTCAATTTACAAGACTTTAAAAAAGTATAAATTCAACAAGCCTTCATGTGTTCGAGGGAAGCCTTCTAGTTTATCAGTGGGAGTGGTAAGCACTAGGTAGTCTATCTACCACAAGAGTGGTTTCTGGCCCAGAAATTGTAGTTTATTGGCTGTTTGGGCAGTTTTTCCATCTCCTTCAACCTTCTGGTTTAAAAGCCTGTGTTTGCATTTGTTTCCCATCTTTCCTGTAAATAGTCTAGTCCAGATACATATTTGCTGTATCCAGGACTGTTTGTTAGCTTCTGAGCCCCCCCAAGCATTTCTGTGTTGGAGGAAAGCATTCTAGCTTATCAGTGGGAGTGGTAAGCACTAGGTAGCCTATCTAGCACAAGATCCAAGTACAGATTCTTAGTTTTAGCACTTGAATTTGCTTATTCATGCTCAGAACTTGTTCAGAACTTGTAGTTAGCACTAAATAAGCTACAAATTGCTACAGCACTCAACCTTCCTCTTTACCTAGAGGAAAACAATTTCTGTACTTACTTTCCTCACTTGCTTAGAGAAAAACAGCTGTTATACTCACTTTCCTCACTTGTCTAGAGGAAAGTACTTTTTTATTCAGGCATGTCCAATGGTCAGATCCCAGTGTTCTCTCCTGTCTATCTGATGAATCTGGGCATCTTGGGGCAATGTAGCAATTGCCTCATGTACACAGACAACGCTCTCTTCCTACCACCCAACACCACAACCTGTGAGAGATGCACTTATCTAGCCAAACTGCAGGTAAAGATCTCTCCAACCAAGATTGAACTTGACAGTCAAGAGGAGAAGGTAAACACTTGCACCACACCACATGCATCACATAGTCCCACTAAACCAACACCACCAAAATCCACATATAGAAACACAAACACATTCACAGAGGCTCTTAATAATAATCTGCTCAAGCAACAGAGACCTGCAAAGCAAAAATGCAAGCAACCTCCACCCCCAACACAACTCAAATGACACATAGCCCACAGACTCAGTGTGCCTCTCAACCACAGCCGATAAGGCAAAACAACATACCCAAAACACTAGTCATAGGTGACTCTATAGTCAGGCACACTGATGTCCCACTCACCAGGCTAAACAAGGAGAAGGTTACTGTCAGCTGCCTGTCGGGTGTCAGAATCCACCACGTAACCCACACACTCAGGTCACTCCACAACAAGTACAAATATAACTCTATCATTCTCCAGGTTGGTGTGAATGACCTGAGACTTAACTCCCTGGACTACCTGAAAAGAGACATGGAAGAGCTCTTCGATTTTGTAGCCCAGGCAGGTATGACCCTAGCCCTGAGTAGCATCCTGCCCTCACACAGAATGATACCGCAGTACAAGGACAAAATGATTGACTTCAACAATTGGCTAAGCTTCTGGTGTCATTCTAAGGGGATCCAGTATCTGTCTGCCTGGGATGACATGGTCAACAGACCACAATGTTTTACCAGAGATGGCCTGCAGCTGTCACTCCTGGGATTTTGGATACTGGCTAAAGCTCTTGCTGCCCCTATAGTGCATTTTTAGCCAAGGTTCAAATGATAAATTCACCAAAATAACAGGAACAGGCAAACAAAACTGAGGGTAATGCTGCTTAATGCTAGAAGTCTAAATCTCAAAATGCTCTCCCTCAAGGCACTCCTTAAAATAGAGAACATTGGTATCTGTGCAGTGACTGAGACCTGGTTCAAGGCTCCAGAGAGCACCCCTGCATTACCAGGCTATAACTCATGCCACACTTTTCAGCCACCTAACCTGGACCGGAACACCAAAGGCGGAGGCGTGTCCATATTCATTAAGGATAGCCACATCTCCAGGCTAGTTGTTCAGCATAATGCATCCAAGGTTATCCAGTGCAACTAACTCTGGGCAAAACTGCAATCCAGATTGTAGCTTGCTACAGATCCCCCACCATGCCCCAGGATTTCCACTCCTCTTTTTTTGATATACTGGAAAATATTAGGGTTCAACCAAACACCCTAATAATGGATGATTTCAACTACCACACCATTAACTGCGAAAACTACTCATGTACCAACTCCTTCGCTCAACACTTTCTGGAATTCATAAATTCCATTGCCCTGGATCAACTTATCCACACCCCCACCAGGGGCAACAATATCATAGACCTAGTCATTACCAGCATGAGTGACCGGTGTTCCACACCTGAAGTCAACTCCTCGTTGGTCCGATCCGACCATAAGCTATTCACCCTAGATATCCACATCCCGCCCCCACCCCCCATTAAGAAAATCATGGTAAAAAAATTCTCCAAAGCCAACTTCATGCTTCTTAAGACAGAAGTGGCGAACTTCATGACACCCATGCAGATGGACAATACAGTTATGACTGCTGAATCCTACACAGATGCACTCTATAAGCACTTACACGAATGCATGGATCGTGCTATCCCAAACAGAACCAAGACGCTATCCTCCAAAAAAAGGAAGCCAATCTGGCGGTCCCCTGCCATAAACAAACTCTACAACAGAAGGAAGAAACTGTTGCAAAAGAGAGCACAATCCCATGAGTGGAGGAGTTCCATGGTCAGCCTCAGTAAGAAGCCAAAATCCCTCGAAAGATCCTCCAAAGCTAGCTACGGAAACAAAACTGCCACTGAATTTAGGGACAACCACAATGAATTCTATAGCTATGTGGAGAATCTCAATGGCAGCACCCAGATCTGCTCTGAGTTACAGCACAATGGCATGAAAATTACAAAACCAACTGATATTGCCAACGTCCTGGCAGATAGGTTCAGTACTAACTTTACCCCCCTCTCTCCCCCTAAAGGGCCCATATCTATACAGGAAGAATACAAAGTCCATGTAATCACAACTATGCAGGTAAAAGCTGCACTCTCTAAAGCCAAAAACACAGCATCCATGGGACCAAACAACATCCCAGGCTGCGTTTTACATGAACTTCAGAATGAACTGGTTCCCCACCTAAGCACCATGTTCAATCAGTCTCACATCAGGCTTTGTGCCCACTGAATGGTGCACAGCAACATTTATCCCACTACACAAAGGGGGAGCCACCACTGATCCCAGGAACTATCGCCCTATTAGCCTGACAAGCCTGGTCTGTAAGGCCATGGAACATATCATCATGTAACTCATAAACAAAGACATTGGTAACTTTCAAACTCTGGACCCCACCCAGTTCGGGTTTGTGAAAGGCAGATCATGCCTCCTGAACCTGATCGACTTCTTTGATCAGTCACCAAAGCTGCAGACGAGGGAAATGTAGTTCACACAGCCTATCTTGACCTCGCCAAGGCTTTCAACACCCTCCCCCATTCTGGAATTATAGCTAAACTCACTAAACTAGCATAAATCCCTATGTCACAAGATCGGTTGTCAATTGGCTCACTGACAGAACCCACACTGTAAAAGTTGCAGACTCCAAATCTGACTTCAGAAAAGAGACAAGTGGAGTACTACGGGGTTCAGTCCTAGGATCCCTCCTGTTTGGTATCTACTTCCCTGAAGTAAAGGCTAACACAGAAGGACTTTGGCTAATGAAGTTCACAGATGACTGAAAACTAGGAGCCATAGCTGAGTCGCCAAATGATGTGGACATCCTACAGAAGGGCCTCACTGAGACAGATGCCTGGTGTCAGAGCCATGGCCTCAAGCTCAGTGCCAAAAAGTGCATTGTCATCCCCTTTGGTAAAAACTCTGTACCCAGAACTACCACATAGGTGGCAGTCTACTTAATGCTGAATGTGTGATAAGAGACCTGGGGACCCAAGTGGACTGTAGCCTCTCCTTTGATAATCACATCACCACAGTAGTCAGGAAATCATTCTATGTGGCGCACCTCATCACAAAAGGGTTCTCATCTAGGAAAAAAGAGGTCATTGTTCTCTCCTACTTGACACTCATAGACCCATTATAGAGTACAATGCCCCTTTTTGCAATGTACCTCACAAGACATCTGCAACAGCTGGAAAGGCCACAGAAGTACCTCACAAGGAGGATTACTGGCCTGAAACAGATGCCATATACTCAAAAAACTCCAGCTTTACTCAGTAGCATATTGCCTACTCCGAGGTGATCTCTGCCTAATATATAAAGCTATGTCAAACCCAGAGCTGTTGGACATGCTACACCTAAAGAAATCCCAATCCCTCCGCGCTGCATGCTCTAGGGACCTAAACCTTGTCACCACAATAAACAGGACATGCTGGAGGGAGAGATTCCTGTCCCAGAGACTTCCCACACTCTGGAACAAGCTACCTATCTATGTCAAGCAAAGTTCCTCATTAGCACTCTTCAAGAAAAATCTTGATAAGTTGATAGGAAATAGGAAATACACCCCAGCGATCACTTCTCTGGCTCTGCTCAACAGGAGCACAGGAAAATAATTTTCTTTTGTGGCTTAAGCCAGGGAACCTTGTTGGCTAGGTTTACTTAGGCTCTTGGGCCGATAGCCTAGTACCTACCTATGAACCTATGAATTCATACCTAATAAACTTGGGTTTTAAATTGGTAAATGAATCATACAGAAGGCATATCTATTTAGTGAACCCATTCGACTGTTTACCAGTTTTCTATGGAGTCCTACGGGGATTAGTTCTTGGTTCATTATTATTCAGTTTGGTCTTTTTTACTAAGCTGTCACACTCAGAACTATGGATAAATACATACATAGATGACTGCAGATAAGGGTTTATATTTACTTTTTAATGTCAATGTATGTAGACTCCACAATTTTCTTAATAATCTCTGTGCCTTGGCTAAAGATTATGAACTTCATTTTAATCGTGAAAATGTAAAGTGTTATATTTTGGCAAATTAAATCCTAGAAATTTGTTATTATTAAATGGATCAGCCTTGGAAGTAGTTAATAAATTAAAAGGTCTTGGAATTATAATAAAGAAAAAAATGCTTAAAAAAACATGTTAAAAATAAAAGATGTTGGGCACTTAGATGTTTAGGCATTATGCTAAAGTCTATATAACTTAGATATGAATAAAATTTGGTTATATGTTTCAGACATCAGATCTTTACTTGGATTACAATAATGCTTTCTGTGTTTATACTAAAAAGCAGTTGGATATCATAAAAGCTATATACCATTAATTTACTAAAATAATACTTAATGTCAAGGACATTAATTATTCTAACAGGTATAGAAGATTACAGTTGCATACACTGCATTATAAATATTTTTGAGAAGGCTATCTTAGCCTTTAAGGCATTTAATGACATCATCTTACAGTCACTTTTAAATGTTTGTTGTACACAATACCTTATCATTGAAATGTAACAACATAAACTTCTGTCTTCCTGTACATTATTCTTCATGGGGGAAATTATATTACAGTTACTATTGTAACAAATTGGAAGAGATTACTGCAGTGTATTAGGTCATACCCCAACATAAATCGGTTTAAGGCAGCTTTACATAATTGATTTAAAAATTATATTTTTGAAACAAATTTTGTGGAGTCAAAGTTTTTTTATCTAGGTCTTAATACTGGATTTTGCTTATGAACTTATGAACATATAGTTTAGGGGAGTTGGGGGCAATGATTCTACTATTTTCCCAAGATCTTCCAAGGTGAGACATTATGGCTAGAGAAGGAGATGGTAGTGATCCTTTTAATGCACAGAGGTGATGTGAGGAGGAGTCAACATTGTTTCGGGATATTTTCTATAAGGACTTCTGAAGAAGGCTCCTTTAAGAGGGCCATATCAGGTAACTGTAAATTCACTGATCTACACAGAAATGCTTTAATGTGGAATTTACCTTTTCCCCACTGTTGTGTGATGTCATAGTTGGTATATATAATTTGCAGGGTTGTGTGGGGGGGGGGTGCAGGGGAGCTTGCATAACCATAGATTCTTTTTTAATTCAAGTTTTTAGAAACTTGAACATATGGTCTCATCCATATGAATTTCAGGTTTCCAAAAACTTAACATTAGTGTTAGCTCCCCAAGTGATATTTTACAGACACTCCCCAGGATTTAATAAAATCCGTGTAGGCACAGTGTACAGCCTACATGGAATGTATCCATGTATACGGCCATGATTCCCCCTTGGCAGCGCATCATGCATATTAATGATGGTGCACTGCCGAGGGAGACCCAAGGAACATGGATATTGAATCAGTGTAGAGAGAGGTGAAGTGGCTACCCATGGCTGCAGATGAGTGTGAGGCTCCGTGTAATGCTCCCCACTACTGTTGTAATGCAATGAAGTGTGTCAAATGTCTAATAGGTCATTTTTATGATGTATGTTTTTTTAATATTTTTATTTATTTTTTTACTGCATGTTTGTGCGGTGCAGTGCGGAGCACATCAATGCCAAGCTGTGCTCACATATAGAGAGCTGCCGGTCAGGCATCTAAAAATAGAAACTGGATGTCATTAATTATCATAATAAAATGTATGTATTTATTTATTTCCGTTTGCGTGGCACAGAGCAAAGCGCAGTAGAGCTGAGTGAGCTCATACATACATCACATACACCTGCCAGACATCTAAAAATAGAAACTTGATATAATTAATTAATTATTTACTTATAGGTGTTTTTAAGCATGTTTGAGAAGTGAGGCACAGTGCTCAGCAATGCTAACAGGTAGCCTAGTATTATATGTGAAGGCATACTAGTTTTTATAATATCCAACTAGCTCCATGGGTAGATTACAGTCTTATTTGCAGTAGGTCCTAGGTTCAAGTCCATAATGGACCGAATATGTCTGTAAATGAATGTACTGTTTTTCTTTAATTTCATTACAGTATTGCGAAATTTGGCACTCCTGCACTCTGCTAAGCACTGCTCATTCATGCGCATTAATGCATAAATATTTTAAATGACTACCAATGTTTGTGCGATGCTAAACCTCGCTAAAACCACAGTTCTGTGAGTTTTCCCACTGTTTGGCTTCACTTAGCTGGTTTGTGTGCTGCTAAGTGATGCAGCACTTTTTGGAATGCAGCTGAATGATGTGTAAGGGTGGGAAAACAGCCTATGCTAAGCCCAGTAGGGAGGAATTCTGCAACAGTCATTGGAGTTCAATCAACTGTTGGCATGGCTGGTGGTATTGGTGAAGGTGTGTGCTTTCAGGCACAGTGGTGGTGCATTCAGGAGTTCAGGGTCATGGTCAGGCTCCTTATTAAAAACCATGAAACCCAGCTAATGCAGGGCTGATTCCCGGGCTCAGAGTATAAGGCAGAGGCCTGGGACCATTTGGTCAGGGAACTCACCAGTGCTATTGGTATCCCCCAAACAGGTGAGCAATATCATCACCATTTTGATGACCTGAAAATGATGAAGAGGGAAGCCCTGGGCACCTGGGTCCATGAAGCTCAAGCTGGAAATGCTCCACAAGTATGTAAGTATGTCTTCCTCTGTCTAACCAAAATGCAAGCTGAATGTCTGCAAAACAGGTATGCATAATGGTGTGCTTCTCTCCCAACAGCTGCAGCTGAGAGGGCTTGCAATGTTGAGTCCCATGCCAGGCACCTGACCAGGTTACACCGTGAGTGTGTTAAGTACAGATTTAGTATGCCAACTGCAGTGCAATAAGCAGGAAAGAGTAAAGCATTTACTGTAATAAAGTATACACAAGAAAAACTGTACTGCAATAAATGGGCATGTAGTACTGTAGTACAATAAATGGGCAATCCGAGCTGTACAGCTGTAGTGCAATAAATGAACAATAAAAATTGTATTTCAGTAAAGCATTAGCAATACCAGTAACATTAAGCAAAATGTTGTTCAGCAGGATTGTGTTGTCAAAACCACTGCAGTAGAGCTATATGCACTGATTGTCTACAGTAAGGTTGCTGCAGTCATGTGTAACACTATAATAGCTGTAGCCAGCAAATGTAATGGTCTGCAAACTGTATTGTTCAACTCATAGTACTGTCCAATGCTATCTTCAGGCCAGTATCAGTCACATAATGCTCTCACTTCCTCAGACATCAGGTAATAAAGGTATATGGAAGAGGTAGCCCAGTCCATGGCAGATATTGTCTGTGGACTTCACAAATATTTCAAACCAATAACAATAAAATGTTTTCACTAGCATTATGAACTCTAAACTGCATCTTTTTTCATATATGTAGTATGACTGTTTTCCATGCATGTGTTCTACTGTCACTACAGTCTACTATAACACTGTAACAGTACTAAAAAGTCAGAGGAATGTCCTGTGACTTGTATTGCTCAATTCATAGTATAGTTCCAGGTGATCTTCAGGTAAGTATCAGTCACTAAATATTCAGCAGTGACTCCATAGCTTAGTCTGTTAAAGTCTTTGTATGTAGTACATTTTGCCACATACAATCCAGGGTTTGAATCCAGTGGTATATAGCACTAACTTTTCAGTATCAGTCATGTAATGCTCACATTTTGTCTCTCACCAGGAAACCAACAAATATATGGGTGAGGTGGCCCATATTATGAACAGTGTGTTTAGATTTCACAGGATGTTAACATCAATACCAAGAATGTGTTCATCAGCACTGTTGTTTCATAAATAAAACTATGCAATACCAGCATGGCTATATCCCTTGCATGGCTTTAATAAGTTGCTGCAGTCAGTTATTACATTATTTGGAGATGTCCCCTGAAGTCACAGGTATTGGGTTCTACTCCCATGCATGCCAACTAAGGCATGACGGCTGTCTAGTTTACTTCTGTACACAAACATGGCTGTCAAGTGTCATGATTTAAAGTAATTAAAACTGCCTAATCTGTCTGTCACATCATTAGCAGGTAAATTATTACCTAGAATGCACTGTATTACCAAATCCATTTACAGAACACCTGGGTAGTTATGTAAGTCCATATTATGTGAAACTGCACTATGTAGTGGTGCACCTGGATTTGTTACTGCTTGGCCCATACTGACCCATGCTAACAGCTTGAGAGGTGCTACATCAGTTATAGGAGAATTGTAGTCATTGTACTCAAACCTGACACTGCACACTTGTAGAGTATATAGTTCAGTGTACTGAGGGATATAATCTGCAATGTCAGTAATTGAATTGTTCTCTCTGTCTTCCCACCCCTTATCTTCATTTACTTATTAATGTTATTTATTATTATGATGTAATATTAACTTATTTTCTTACACTAATTATATTTTAGAAAAATGTGTTTCATTATTTATATGTTTTACTATGATTTAATAATAACATATTTGTGGTTTACTATGATTTAATAATAACACATTTTGTTAAACTAACTGTATATAGGAACATATGGTTGATTATTCTTATGTTTTATTAAGATGCAATATTAACATATTTGTTGATCTAACTGTTTTGTTGGCACTATAGTTTCCTTTTTACTGACATGCTGTTACCACAATAACTGTAATGTTGCTTAATGTTGTGTTGCACATGTTATACATTAATATATATTTGGATGAATAAATATGATGTTCAATTCTGTTAATGCAAACATTGGTTTGGTTATTACTAACCATAACATATTGCTATACCCCATTTGCCACAGCACGTCAAGGTAGGCTGGTTCTGACTGATCCCCCTACCTTGCCTCAACTGGCCATGGCACCGGGTCCCAACACATCCGGGACCTATACCGGTGGTGCCCCCACTTCCTGCACTGAATTGTGGGTATTCTGCCCATCCTGATGGGGCAGGCTCACCCTGGTACCTAGTCTCCAGCACAGCCACCCTCAGGGCAATGATGGAGCAGTATCGACAGTCCCATGGGTGGGGACATGAGTCACACTGCTGCTGTCTGGAGGCACATAGTACTTGGATTCCACAACACCCTCCCTATCCAAGGTGTTTGCCCCCTCATGTGTCACACACCACCCCTATCTGCTGTCTTGTCTGTCTTGTCTGTTTGCAAATGCATTCTCACCTACCCAATTTACATCCCCCACATGTATCTATGTCCCTTCCCCAACATTCCACTTTCACCTTAAAAAAAAAACAATGGGCAGAAAAATATCATCCCATAGATAGCTCTCCATTTCACATGTGTCCACTGAACACAAAATATTCAGTCCAGTCAGCTTGGCAATGGAGTTATGTTGTCCTCACCCCTCTCACTGGGGTTTGAGAATCCAAGTTCATCTACAAATTCTGATAAAGTATACAGTTATTGCTGTAAAAGAAACGGATAACTATGGTTCTTTCCTATTTCACACTGAGCTGATCAAAGGAAAAACACAGAGGAAACTTGGAGCTATAATATATAACATTAAGTATCCTGTTTTTTGTTTGTTTTGTTCTTTATTTCTTTGTTATTTATAGCACTTTGTGTACTGTGTATTTTTCTAGCTAGTTTCACTGTGTGTGAGGTATTAACTGGAAATTGTCCACTTTTATTAAGCATCTGTTGGGTTGTTTGTTTCTGATAACTTGTTGCAGTTAAACTCTTTTTCTAGAGGCTCCTTTAGCTGTTTAAAACTTTCATTTAAAGGCTCACTGCTGCTTTTCAGCTGTGAGAAACATTTCTGCAGTTTGTTCTAAGTAGTGGGGATATTTGTAGCATTTCCATATTCAGGCTTGTATTTGGGCCTAGTGTTTGTGGAGGCTGTGTGTCTGAGCACATATTCAGGGACATCTTGGTTTAGCCTAAGCCATCAGGCATTTCAGTGAGAGAGAATTGTTTGAGGTCATTGGCTGACTGAGGTCACCTGGACTACAGGTTAGACTAAACACCTCATTGGTTCTTTTGAGATTTCTTTCTTAAAAGCTGTCTCAGGTTTCAACTTTCTGTTACCTAAGAAATTCAGTTGTGAGTGTTCTGCCATTTCACACTAAGTTGATCAAAGGAAAGACACTGAAGAAACTTGGAGCTATAATATATAACATTAAGTATCCTGTTTTTTGTTTATTTTGTTCTTTATTTCTTTGTTATTTATAGCACTTTGTGTACTGTGTATTTTCTAGCTAGTTTCACTGTGTGTGAGGTATTAACTGGAAATTGTCCACTTTTATTAAGCATCTGTTGGGTTGTTTGCTTCTGATAACTTGTTGTAGTTAAACTCTTTAATCTAGAGGCTTCTTTAGCTGTTTAAAACTTTCATTTAAAGGCTCACTGCTGCTTTTCAGCTGTGCAAAACATTTCTTCAGTTTGTTTCCACCCTGCCTCCCTGTTGGTATAGTGTTTTTATAGTTAGTGGCTTTGCAGTTGCCCGCCCCTAGTGTAAATTTGATCTGGGACCCTCCTCCCAGTCTAGTATCATTACCTCATTCTACCCAGTACAGGGAGAACATTTGAGTAGGCCAATCAGCTTAGTTTCTGCTACTCCTTTCTCTCTTTCCACTTAAAAAAAAAAAAAAAATGTATCTGTTTTTACTGTATTTGTGTTTCTTCCTACTTTATTTTGCCTTTGCGTAATCTTAAAAGTACTCAGTTGTATTTATTACTGCTTGGTGTAACTCATTCTAAGTCTTTTGGATTAAGCACTTGGGCTTCAGACCAGTTGTTTTACATTAGGAAGGTTTGTGGCCTGCACTGTGGTGGCAGGACAGGTAGCTTATATCCTTCTAAGTTGGGAACTGCTGATTGAGGGCTCAGTGTCTGTTATTCTAAAAGTGTATTCGTTCTGGTTTAAGCACTTGGGCTTCAGGCCAGTTAATTTACATTAAGAGGGTTCGTGGTCTGCACTCTTGTGGGAGGAGAGGCTGGACACTGCCTTTCTGAGCTGGGAATTTCTGGTTAAAGGTTTATAGTGCCTGCATATCTGAACTGCTTCTTACTGAAATTGGTACACCTTGTTTGCTGTAGCATAGACTAGATTTAGGCCTGCTGAATCTAGCTTTGTTTGTATAACTTGAGCACTAATCCAGGCATTCTTTAAAGTATTCATTTGTATTTATTACTGCTTGGTAGTAATTTGATTAAAGTGCAGTTATCATTGTAAGTCTTTTGGATTAAGCACTTGGGCTTCAGACCAGTTGTTTTACATTGGGAAGGTTTGTGGCCTGCACTGTGGTGGCAGGACAGGTAGCTTACATCCTTCTAAGTTGGGAACTGCTGATTGAGGGCTCAGTGTCTGTTATTCTAAAAGTGTATTAGTTCTGGTTTAAGCACTTGGGCTTCAGGCCAGATATTTTACATTAAGAAGGTTTGTGGTCTGCATTCTTGTGGAAGGAGAGGCTGGACTCTGCCCTTCTGAGCTGGGAATTTCTGGTTAAAGGCTTATAGTGCCTGCATATTTGAACTGTTTCTTACTGAAATTGGTACACCTTGTTTGCTGTAGCATAGACTAGATCCAGGCCTGCTGAATCTAGCTTTGTTTGTATGCTTGTTGTTTGTTTGCTTATTTCCCTGAAATGCTAATTCCATTTAAAACACGGCTTTTCAGCACTTCTGTGGATCCCTAGTGATATCTGCATTGCTTACTGTACTTATTTCCTTGTTTCACTTGAAGAAAGTTACTGTTTGTTGTTTTTGCATTTAAGTTACCTGTAACACACATTGCATTTAAGTTACCTGGCACTTGCTCACTAAGTCAGCACTAAAAAATTAAAAGCACTACACCCTCACAAACTCCCCTTGAGTACCTTGTTCCCCATTGGCCCTTTTTTTCAATTATAAAGAAATTCCTAATACTATTCTAGCATGTCCAAAGGTCAGTTGTCAATCTCATCTCCGGTCCAGCTAGTGAATCTGGGAATCTTGAGGCAATGTTACAATTGCCTCATGTACACAGACAACCCTCTCCTCCTCCCAACAAATTCCAACACATGTGAAACATGCAAGCATATAGCCAAACTGGTGGTTAAACTCTCTCAACTCAGTAATGGCATAACCAGTAAGGAGGAGAAGGAAACCACACACTACAATTCCAGTCTCACATAGACCTACCACAACAGCAAACCAGACACATAAACACACAAAAACATACTCTTAGGATCTAAATAAAAATCTGCCTAAGCAGCAGAGACCTCCAAAGCAGACACCCAAGCAACCGCTACCCCAAAACAAAACACGTGCAACACGTAGCTCACAAAGCCAGTGTGCCGAACAGTCACAGCCCTTAAGACTAAACAACACACCTGATACACTTGTAATAGGTGACTCTATCATCAGGCACACTGACATCCCGCTCACCAGGCTGAACAAGGAGAAGGTCACGGTGAGCTGCCTGTCGGGCGCTAGGATCCGCCACATAACACAAGCACTCAGGTCACTCCAAGGCAAGTACAAATATGACTCAGTCATTGTCCATACTGGTGTGAATGACCTGAAATGTACCTCCCTGGACTACATGAAAAGAGACATAGAGGAGCTCTCTGAGCATGTAGCCCAGGCCGGTATGACCCTGACCTTGAGTAGCATCTTACCATCACCAAGAATGATGCCACAATATGAAGACAAGATCATCAACTTCAACAATTGGCTTAAGTATTGGTGTCATTCAAAGGGGATCCGATGCCTGTCAGCCTGGGATGACATGCTCGACAAGCCACGATGCTTCGCTAGGGATGGCTTGCACCTGTCACACCTGGGCTTTCGGTTATTGGCAAATTCTCTTGCTACCCCCATAGTGCCTTTTTTAGGCAAGGCTCAAAAGACAAACCCACCTCCATAGGTATCACAAGGGATAAGAAACTAAGAGTAAAGCTACTCAACGCCAGAAGTCTAAACCTCAAGATGCACGCACTTGAAACTCTCCTTAGCATGGAGAACATCGATATCTGTGCAGTAACAGAAACCTGGTTCAAGGCTCCTGAGAGCACCCCAGCACTACCAGGTTATACCTCATACCATGCTTTTCGGCCCCAAAAGTATCAATATTCATCAAAGATACTTACACCTCCAGGTTGGTGGCACAGCACAAAGCATCAGAGACTATCCATGTGCAACTAACAGTGGGTAAAACTGCCTTCCAGTTTATAGCCTGCTACAGACCACCCTCCCAAACCCAGGAACCCCACTCGGCCTTCCTGAGAACCTTGGAAAATATGAAGGTCTCTCCAAACACCATTATATTGGGCGACTTCAACTACCCAAACATAGACTGGGAGCATTACTCTAGCTCCAACACCCTAGCCCAAAGGTTCCTAGGATTTTTAAACTCAAATGCTATGGAACAACTTGTTACCACTCCCATAAGAGGGGAAAACATACTGGACCTGATCATCACCAACATGGGAACTCTATGCTCCAGACCAGAAGTGTATCCCTCACTGGTAAGATCAGACCATAAACTAATCTCACTGGATATTCACATCCTGACCCCACCATCTGCCCAGAAAACCACAGTGAAAAACTTCTCTAAAGCAAATTTCACACTCCTCAAAACTGAGGTGGAATCCTTCAAAGCCCCCGAGCCTGCGGAAAATATGGCCCAGACCACAGAATACTTTATAAACGCATTCTATGAACACCTTCAGGAATGCATGGATCATGCAATCCCAAATAAAACCAAGACTCAATCCTCCAAAGGCAGACGTCCTGTCTGGTGGACCCCAGCCATAAACAATCTATACAATAGAAGGAGGAAGCTACTACATGACAGAGCAAAATACCAAAATGGGAAGGCATCTCTGATCAGTATTAGCAAAAAACTATGGGCACTCATAAAATCGTCTAAGGCCAGCTTCGAGAGAAAAATAAAGGATAATCACAAGGATTTCTTTAGTTATGTTAAGAACCTGGGTGGGAATTCCCAGATATGCTCAGAATTAGTCCAAAATGACAAAAAATACACTGAACCCACAGACATTGCCAACATCCTAGCTGACAGGTTCAGCACAAACCCCCTCCTCCCCACCAAAAGGGCAAATATCTATCCCAGCAGAGTGCTGCCCCCCTGACATCTCAGATGCTCAGGTAAGAGCTGCCCTCTCCAAAGCAAAAAACACAGCATCAATGGGACCAGACAGTGTCCCGGGCTGCATCCTACATGAACTCCAAGAAGACCTAAATCCAAACATAAAACTACTGTTCAATCTCAGCCTTACTACAGGATATGTACCCAAAGAGTGGCGTACAGCAACAGTGGTCCCTCTCCACAAAGGTGGTGCCTCAACGGTTCCTGGAAACTATCGCCCCATAAGCCTGACTAGCTTGGTCTACAAAGCTATGGAAAGGATCATCATGGACCTCATAAATAAAGATATTGGGGACCTACAGACACTGGATCCTACCCAGTTTGGCTTTGTTAAGGGCAGATCCTGCCTCTTAACCTGGTTGATTTCTTTGAAACAGTCACCAAGGCCACTGATGAGGGGAAGGTGGTCCACACAGCCTATCTGGACCTCGCAAAAGCTTTCGATACAATACCCCATTCGGGCATTATAGATAAGCTCACCAGCTTAAATATAAACCCCTATGTCACTAGATAGGTTGCAAACTGGCTCAAGGACAGAACCCACATGGTTAGAATTGCTGGAGCCATGTCAGACTCCAAACCAGTTACAAGTGGTGTCCCACAAGGCTCAGTCCTGCGACCTCTCTTGTTCAGTATATATCTATCGGAGGTACAGGCCAACACGGAAGGACTGTGGCCGACCAAGTTTGCAGATGACTGCAAAATGGGCGCCATAATCGACTCTCCAGCCGACATAAGCATCCTCCAAAAGGGCCTCATAGAAACAGACAACTGGTGCCAGAGCCTTGGCCTCAAGCTAAATGCTAAAAAGTGTATAGTCATCCCCTTTGGCAAAAACAAAGTGCCCACAAATTACTACATAGGTGGTAATCCATTAAGTACAGAAGAAGTAATTAGGGACCTGGGGACCCAAGTTGATAACAATCTCTCAGTTGACAACCACGTGGCCAAAGTGGTTAGAAAAACATTTTATATAGCCCACCTAATCATGAAGGGATTCACATCTAGATCAGGGGAGGTCATCGTGCCTCTTTACTCTTCCCTCATCAGGCCCATAATTGAGTACAATGCCCCTTTTGGGATGTACCTTACCAGACACCTGCAGCAACTGGAAAGACCCCAAAAGTACCTCACCAAGAGGATCAAAGAGCTCAAACAGATGCCATATGCTGCCCGGTTAAAGAAACTCCAGCTCTACTCCATGGCATACCGCCTGCTCAGAGGCGATCTGTGCCTGATGTATAAAGCCATGTCCAACCCGGAATTAATGGACCTGCTGCACCTCATAAAATCCAAATACCATCGAGCTACGCGCTCAAGATACTTGAACCTCAGCACTGAAATAAATAGGACATGCTGGAGGGACAGAATCATAACCCAGAGGCTCCCTTCACTCTGGAATAAAATCCCAGTCCAGGTTAGGCAGAGTCCCTCATTGACTCTCTTCAAGAGGAATCTTGATGAGTGGATGGGAGATCGTAGGTTTACCCCGGGTATCACTTCTGTGTCACTGTTAGACAGAGGCACAGTATACTAACCTCGAAAAAGGGCATAGCAAAATTAATTTAAAATGGGTGGTGAAAGCCAAACACACTCTGGCTAGGCTTATAAATGCCCTAGGGCAGATAGCCTAGTATAAACCTATGAACCTATGAACCTATGAATCCTTCCTGCAAATCCCTTCCTGCCTTTCACTATGTTTTTCCCTCTTTTTTGCCCTCATTTCACCACATTTCTATCTCCCCTTTTTTCTTTTCTTTATTTTTTTTAGAGCAGAGCTGCATTCCCTGCCTCGCAGCTTTGCTAAGCTCAGCTAAATAGATCTATAATGACTATATGTGTTTCCAACATTGCAAGACACATGTACAAAATAAACACCTCTGCCATGCTTTGAACTCATCACACCTGCAGCACACTGCATTAACCCACCAAGCCATGCAACTCTTACTTAAAACAGGTGGTTTAAACAAAACATAGTAATTGCCAATTACAGTCATTAGGTGTGTTTCAGCAGAGCTGTGCACTGGGCTGCACCACATAAACCCTGATAAAAAGCCATGGAATAAATGGGGGTGTACTTGGACTCTGGTGCAGTAGTACTCCACTAGACAGCCAAACACATGATAATGGATATAACTGAGGCCTGTGATAGCAGGTAAATGTGCCCTCTTTTCAGCAACATGTAGAAAGTCACCTGCTAAGGCATTCATGGCAAAATACATATTCAACTGGGACTCTAGTGTGGTAAAACATCCATATAAAGCCATGAACATACTGATGGATGTAGTAAATGTATGTCACAGCCTCCATGTGTGCACATATATCTTACAAATACAGGCACTGTAGCTGTAGCTCAGCCTGTTAAATGTCTTGCATACAGTACATTTTGCCACACACAGTCCTGGGTTCAAATCCAGTATTGTGTTGCATTTCAATTACATTATTGTGAAAATAGCAATTAATGAATGACTCATGCACTCATTATCCACACAAAGCATTGCAAATTAAATAACTGTTTTTCACTGCTAGAAGTCACAGGCCTGCAAGTAGGGACACACATCCCATATCCATATAGCATTACTATATGTCACCTAGTACTCTGTTATTTATACAGTTGCCTAACATACGTACCTTAAACACATGCCCTAATTGGAGTGTCAGGAGTACTCTCACCCTGGCTCTGTCTCTACAAAAAGGCTCACACAGCTGACACAGATACACCTGTAATATTTTGTCCTCCAAAGTGTTCACACTCACTGCATATGTCTATTACCTGCAGCAGCAGCTTCAGCCTGTGGTACACACAGCTCTATGTAAAGGTTTCTGCTACAGACCTACCCTCTGTGACAATGTCGCATCCTCACCCCAGTAGCTAAGAAAGGGGCCCTGCTCTTCATGAAGGCCTTATATATTGCACAGTGGTTGCATGTCATTGGCTAATTATACTGCAGCTCCATTGTTTTGGCTGCAGTTAGCATATCTGAGTCACATTGGTTTAGAGGCAATTACCTGATAATGAGCAGCATGTTAAAATGCAAGCAGTTGGCTATGGGCAAACATTCTGTATGAGACTTCCCTCACACAGAACACAACTTTGTGAAACAGTAGTAGTAGTAGCACATTGCAACACAGGAGTACTGCACTCTACCAGGTATGTAACTGTTTTTTGTGCATAACAGTATGCAGATGGGAGGATAGAGTTATGGGGAATAGGGAGTATAGCAGTAAGCCTGTCTTAGACCTTTGGTAAAGACATGTCATTGACACCCTGCTGCCTTACACATAAAGGGGATGTACAATATATCAGGATTGCATTGTCTTTTGTCATTGTGGCACACTGGTGTTGTTGGATGTCCCAGTATAGTGGTCGTAATAGCACACTGCTATTTGGCTGGTACTGGTCTTATGACATATTATTGAGTGGCTGGCCTTAGGAGGACAAACCACAGTAGACCAGAGTGTTGTGTGTATGATCATACATCAGAATCTCAAATGGCACACAGGGAACTACCTCAGTAATAGTTCTATCTTGGTTGTATCTTCACACATAGTATGTTGTCACATTGTGGGGTATGACATATGTGAGCAAGCAGTGGATAGTGCCAGTCATTTTGTTCTTGCTGTATCTGTACATAGTGGGCATCCATGTATTTGATCCTGTAATGTGTTTCCTTTTGGTGTGTTTCAGAACTAATGTATCGCAGAAGGCACACCCCCTTCTCAGATGCAGAGAATGTATTTATACTTCAAGGACTACGGCAGCATCATCACATCCTCCTATTCAGGTGGAGGCATAACAGGGAACACTGGGCTGTATTGTGGGTAGAACTTGTCTGGGATGTGAATGAGACTGGCCAACAGGACAGGACAAATGAACAGGTTCAACACAGCTCTATGGACATGGTGAATACTGCATGATGAAGGGCAGCTGATGTAGCCGGGAATCATGCTGTCACCAGTGGAGGATCTGCAACAGAACAAGCACTCATAGCCACTAAGGAATTCCTGTTGAACCAAGGGACACATGACAGCTCCCAGGCATCCATCCCTCCATACATCATGGAGGTGGGTGTCATAATATCCACCACAGAGGAGCGTGCAGGTAAGCTACTTACGATCACCATTGTAATACTGTAGCAGTCATTCTGTCAGGCTGTACATACCTTTATGTGGGTGTCAGTTCTATGTGCTGTAGGGGGGGGTTAGTTCAGTTGTACACTCATAATCAGAATGTCAGCAATATGTCTAGTAACACAGTACCTACTGTAAATGTGAGATATACGCAAGTATTACCTTGCTATGCTGCAACATGCAGTGGTACTGAAATTACATCACCCTCATCTTTTTACAAGTCCATCAGGACTTGTCCAAGGCCGTGGTCCTGCTTCTGGTAAGCTTGATACTGTTTTGTTATGGAACATAGGTTCATAGGTTCATAGGTTAGCACTAAGCTAACTGCCCTTGCGGGTCATTTTAAGCCTAGCCAATTATCCCTTGTGAGCCTCAAACCCTGCACCTTTTGTTTGTAAGGCAAACACCTTAACCATTAGGACACTTGCCCAACCCAACATACATATACTATTAAGGATAAGGGCAAGGAAAATACCCTATGTACATTTAATGTTGTGTATAACCAGAGTAGAATGTTTGTGTGTTCCAGTCTGGAACAGTTACCTAAGTTTTCTAGAGTGGGTAATCACAGGAGTGTAGTTGAATGAGCAGAAGCACTTTTGCAGTTATAGTTCAGAGTGAATATGTCTTCATGGTGTACATGAGGCAATTAATCCAAAATGCCTTGTACATACCAAAAGGTTGATGGCACATACCTTAGGCATTGAATCTTCTATTTGTATATATTTGTTAAGATAGGTATACTTGGTTTTATGTGCTGTATAATCAGGTATAGTGTCATATTGCATACCTAAAAGGTGCATTGTTTTGGCCAAGTGTCATGTGATTTACCTGATGTGCTTGTTAGAAAGGCCTGGAGTTGAATGTGTATGTTGTTGTGAGGAAGGATCTATATTACTTGCATGAATGCTCAGAATGTTGAATACATATGTTTTGACACCTATTGAGCGAACAATTCAATTTGTGAACATTCACTTGTTTGAAAATCATAATATTGAAATGATTTGGTTGGCCAACACCGTTCCCTTACTGCCACTGATAGAAATCGGTTTTGTGAGATCACAGTACAGTGAAGATTGGAAAATTTGCCCTTTCTTCACTGTAGTGTGATCTCGGAGTTGGTATATATATTTAGTGGGGCATGTGGGGGGCACAGTCTCCCACAAAACTGATTTCTATCAACGGTAGTTTTGATGTACTATATGCAGCTTGTAGTTACGTCTACTGCTCATTTGCATGTGCTGGCCAACTATGATTTTTTGAAATTTACATTTTCAATATTTACAGATTTCGTTCAACACAGTGTTCGCTCAATAGGTGTTGACTAAGACATGTTCGACATTCTGAAGGTTCATGCTTATAGTATAGACCCTGTGAGGAAGTCTGTTCTGCATGAAAGCTAAGATGAGAGGATGTGAGAGTGGTAAGGCAGTTGTGGATCCTCATTATTATGACTCTTTGTGGATTTTCTACACATAATAGTGCTGGTAATAATGTACTGCTTTTGTCTTGGTTCCCACAGGTGACTATGGGTTGCGGTCTCTCCCTCCACACCACCTGATGTCAGTGTCTCTTCAGACTCTGATGATGATGGTGGCAACAGTGAGGCACAGGTGGGGTTGTCGGTTGATGAATCTGTCCAAGAGATTGACATTCCTCTTCTGCCCCCATTGTCACTGCATACAGTCAGTAAGCCCACACATACCCATTCCCCACAGGCCTCATATATGGGACAGTTAGAGGGTGGAGACATTGAACAGGCCAGTGTGGCAACTATGGCTTCAGTGAGTGTAGACACTGGCCATTGCCAGAGAATTGGCAAGGTCCCACACAGGCGGATTGACAGGAGTGCTCATAGGAGGACTGCTGTCTGTCCACCACCCATTGCAGGTGTTACATCACGGGCCATGCAGTGCATGTTTTGGGCTGTCATAGAGGCACAGGCACATTCTAAATGGAACACCAGATGTATGCTTAGAATTATTGATGCAGCACAGTCTGACATCCATGACTGTCTCCGCCGCATTGGAGACAACCTGGATTGGTTCATTGGTGCAGTGGACAGACAGTGGGCTGAGGCACTGCTGTCTTGGACTGCACATTGTCTGTCCTGGAATGTGTGAGAGGAATTGGGCGTCAGACCAGTGGACATAGGTCAGCAACACCATCTACTGAGAGTCCAAGCGGCTGTGCACAGTTACACTCCTGTAGTGGCAGTACATCCAGCACTACAGAGGGGGGGTGCGCTGTCCACACAATGAAGTGGCAGGCCATGGGTATGATCCTGGGTGAGCCAATGGGGGACACGATCCCAGCAGACACCGTCAGGTACTAGCACCATGTCTGACCTTGGGCATGATGGTACCAGTGCAACTCCTGGCAGAGCCAGTTCCCGTGTTCAGGGCCAGAGATGGTGAACTGTCACCTTTACCATTTATGGTCCAAAGCTGTCCAAACATACACGCATGTAGGGCTAGCACTGTGCTTGACTGTGTACACTTACACACTCACACACCACTGTCACATGCAGGTCACTTACAGTCACACACGGCACCTCTGCATGTCCCATCTAACCTACTCCCCTTTCTGACTCACACACATGCTGTCAACTGTTTAGGCCAGCCTAGGACTCCAGCACCACTGCACATCATCCTGTGCAAGTGATGATTCCTGTGCCACATCTCTGTCATCCTGAAGCTATGTGTCTAATGCACAGGTTGACTATATTACTTAACATGTACTTGTGTAATGCAGCATTGTTTTTCATGCCAAGTGTAGTGGTCACCAACATATACTGTATGCTGGCAAGTGTCATGAGTATGCAACATACTTTTGTGGATCTTATGTTGTATGATGTATTAGTGGTATTGTTGCATAATGACAGGTATGTCACAGACCTGTGTATGTTTCTGTTGCTGGAGTCTGAGGAGATAACCTATAGACACATGGTGGCAGTGAAGCAGCACAGATTGGCATGGCTACACAGCAGAAATATGACTTTGGCAAGGTACAGCAGTATATGTGCATGGCTTCATAGGTTCACATCTGTATGAGAGTCTACCAAGGATAATGGCAATAGTCAGCATACTCATGCATTCATAATTTGTGATAAGGTCTGCTACAAGGCAAGGTGTGACCTTGCTGGAGTGTATATGCTGCCTATCTATAGGGAGCATAGTAGATGAATGACTCACTGTAAGGACATTACCCTACTATGTGACATAAGTCCTACATACTTGTGGAGACACTTGTCTATCAGACATAAACACATCCTTGAAACAGACCCTGTCTAATGGTACACAGAGCAACTCAGTTGCACATCAGCACATCTATCTGTTTTACTGGCTGGGTGGCTGTCATCTCAACACACGGCTTCTTTCTGAGTCCCTCTTGGACTGGGGCAATATGTGCTAGTCCTTTACAGAGGATATACAGATGTCTCTGGTTGTGAAGGCTGTATGGCCATTATAATAATTACATCACATGTGCTATGGCCCCATAACATGATGTATATTGCTGTAAAAGCCTCACACACAAACATGGCCACATTAAGACTAGCACCACTTCCACTCACTGCATACAGGACATGCCAAGGCAAACACACACAATACTGCAAGTTTGCTGTATGCACATTAGAACAATTACCTATGTACTGGTACACACAACAGGTCACAGTACCCGATGCATGCAGCACAACTCATGTCTGCTAGTACTATCAGTTTAGAACATATAATGCTTTTTGATATAAGCAAACGTTGTTGTGGTCAGTCATTTAGGGGGGCACATCACCCACTACAAATAAAATGATGCAAAACCCTACCAAGTCTACTTTACAGAGATTATCATATGTATGCCATATGGATAGACACATGCAACATGTCAAGCAGAGTGGGATTAGAACCCCTACCTATCTAGGCTTATATACTACAGACCATGCTACGTATTGTACATACCATGGCTTAAGTCTTATTACTATACTGTCAGATGGTAGTCTTAAAGTGGCTGACATAATCAGGCCTTGTAGACTAAGGCAGTGTAGAAGCAAGCAGCAAGTTACGGGCCAAAAAGTGCACACCATTGCAGGTGAGTAACTCATGAGGGCTTATCCACTGTTTTTTCAGGGGTACACACACACACACACACACACACACACACACACACACACACACACACACACACACACACACACACATGCACCAAGTAGCTTGGAGTGAGATTCGAACCATACCTATAGATCACAGTATTTATCACATGCGCCATGGCTTAACTCCTGCTACTACACTGTCCGCTGGTAGACTTAAGGTGGCTG
The DNA here is from genome assembly GCF_019279795.1 of Protopterus annectens. Taxonomy (NCBI): domain Eukaryota; kingdom Metazoa; phylum Chordata; order Ceratodontiformes; family Protopteridae; genus Protopterus; species Protopterus annectens. The sequence goes on along the minus strand of NW_025048861.1, from coordinate 77,604 downwards.
ACATCATCAGGCCTTGTAGAATAGGACAGCATAGAAGCCAACAGAAAGTTATGGGCCCAAAAAGGGCATAACCATTGGAGGTAGATAGCCCATGAGGGCATGTCCGCTCTTTTGCAGGAGTACACACACACACACACACACACACACACACACACACACACACACACACACACACACACACACACATCTAGTGGGCTGCAGTGAGATTAGAACTCCTAAGTATCTAGGCTTTTACATTATAGATCACAGTACTTATCACATGCACCACAGGTTTGGTCTGTTGTATAGGTCATTGCAGGCACAGTACTTGTGCATTAAACAAACTAAGCCTGTGTTGAAAAGCATCTGTGGTCTGCAAAGTGATATAGGTTCATACTGTTATCTGCATCTAGTAGTGAGATAACTGATGTTATCTTAGCTATGTGTGTACAGTTACCACTGTGGCCATATGTGGCTGCTTGCAGTTAGGTGACACCATGGACATGGAGAATGTGTCCTGTCCATATGTGCATTGACACCATTATAGATTACACCACCTGCTCACCTGTGTCTGTCTCCATGGTGACATCCAGCAGGCATAAGGGTTTGGTAAGTGGATTATGTACTGTTGCACCCTTACTTTGGATCCTTTGAGCAACATTATTGTGGCTGTGTGATAGTGCAGTTTACTCACCATTATTAGGGTATGTCGTACAATGCAGACATCTGCACACATATTTCTGTATATAACAGGGATATATGTGTATATATATATATATATATATATATATATATATATATATATAAATGTAGCTCTGTGTGTGTGTGTGTGTGTGTGTGTGTGTGTGTGTGTGTGTGTGTGTGTGTGTGTGTGTGTGTGTATGTATATGTGTTCTGTAGATATATGGGGGGAGTCTATGTATCATTTTAATATATATAGCTATATATATATATATTTGACACTACATAGCAATAGATATACAATGCATGTGAGAGACAGATACTGACAGATGAATGGGTTTCAACGTAGGTAGGTGTGTGTGTGGTAATATCAATAATAATACCTTTGACACCCTCCTGAACCCCCTGAACCCAGATTGATTTCCCTTCTACATTCGACATTTATTTACGACCTTCTTGTCGACTATAATGACATCGAAGGAGTGCCGTTCGACCCTTTAATAGTAAACCGACAGATGAATATGTATACATATTTGTCTGTATGTATAGACATTTATACATAATAAGTCATTTCAATGAAGGGCAAACAGAACTGCGTTCATTTTTACAAAGTGTATGGGCATGATCTGTGAAACAAGCAGTATTTATAATGTAACTTCAGGCCACATCTACCTGTATTTCAGTGCAGGATTTTGTATGTTACAGACATTAACATCTACACCTGTTTCTGCAGTACTGCAGTTCACTCAAAATGTCCACAGCATTCCCCAGCTGTCTGCTTTACTAAATCTGTGAATGGGGTTGGTAATGTTACACCACCAACAGACTGACGGTCTGCATACCATTCAACTGTCCTGATTTTCACAGAATGTCCAGAGTTTTGCCTCATATGTTTGGTCTGTTCTTCAGACATTTATGGATTTCTGGCACTTTATTGAACGTTGACATCAATACATTCTGCTAACTACAGACAAACAGTTGTGTGTCAGACTTTATAGCCATCTGAATATATGTAGTACTGCAACACCTTTACATCCAGCAAGGTTTATGTGACCAATATTTAAACTCTGCCCCTATGTTTGGGCCTTTGTCCCTCCAGTCTTTCCGGCTTTGTCCAGTTTTCTTGCACTAAGAGGTTGGGAGGTAAGACATTCTGTGAAAACACCAACATACTACTACCTCACAAGCAAAAGACGTAAGTAATTCCAGATTAGAGCCATCAATACCATCACACATGCTAGCTTCCCTAGTCCACTGAGCCACACAGGTCACTAGACAGAGAGGGGTCATCTCTGTCTGAACCTTGAATTATCTCATTATGTTCTGTCTCTTCACTTTCTACTGAAAAAAAAAAAAAACTACCTCTTTCTACTTCATTTTGCTGCTTGTGCTTAGGAGTTCAACTGCATTTAGTCTGCCATATTTATTACTGCTTGTTGGTAGCCTCACTGCTTTAATTGTGCTGTCTGTTACTGCTGTGATTTGTGAGCCAGTGTTTCAAAGCAATCTACTGATTAACTATATTTCATTGCTATCTACTGGAATTAATTACTGTTTAACTGCATTTTACTGCAGTTTGTTGTTGTTTAAATGTATTTTTTCATACTGCGAGTTATAGTTTTGACTATAAGTGATTAATCTGTGCTTCATTGTGAGCTTTTTCTTACTGAGTTCTTAACCTTAAAATTGAGTAGCATAGTCTAGATACAGAACTGTGGCATCCAGTGCTTCAGCTGCACAGTTTTTAACCCTTTTTGAGGTATTTCAGCTACAAGTTTTCCCTTAGTAGCACTTATGTTATCATCTAGTGGTAGTACTCATAGACCTTCCTTCCTTTACCCTATTAGATATTTCAGTTTCTGACAAATATGGATGGACAATTTCCTACATTTTCTCCTGCCAGTCTGGTTGATATGGGCATCCTGAGACAGTGTAGCAACTGCCTCATGTACACGGACAACCCTCTACTAAGAGCACCTAGGAGCACAATTTGTGAGAGATGCAAATACATCAGACACCTATTGTTATTGCTCTCTCCCCCACAAACCAGTATATCTGGCACTCAGAAGGTTGGCAACATGAACGCCACACCTCAAACACCCCCCACACCTACACAACACAGTCCCACATATGCAGAGGCCCTCAACAAAAGCATACCCAAACAAAAGAGACCCCTGAGGCATAAAAGCACACAAACTCCACTGCCCACCACACCACACACCACACATAGTCCACACACCTGTGTCTCACAGCCACTAAGGCCTAAACATAAACCCAACATATTTATAGGAAACTCTATTGTGAGACACAAAGATGTGCCCCTCAACAGGCTGGATAAGGAGAAAATCATTGTTAGTTGTTTGCTGGGTGCTAGAATCCACCATATCACCAATGCACTCAAGTCTCTCAACAGGTACTGTTATGACTCTGTCATAGTCCATGTTGGAGTGAATGACTTGAGATGTACCTCCCTGGACTATATGAAGAGAGACATGATCAAGCTCATTGAGTATGTGTCCCAGGCAGGTATGTCCCCAGCCTTAAGCAGCAGTCTACCATCACCCAGAATGATGCCTCAATCCAAACAGAAAATGTTTGACTTTAACAACTGCCTTAATTTCTGGTGTCATTCAAAAGAGATTCAGTACTTGACAGCCTGGGATGAAATTGTTGACAAGTCACGATCCTTTGTCAGATATGACCTGCATCTGTCTCCCTTGGGTTCAGGCTCCTGGCAAAGGCTCTTGCCTCCCCATAGTGCCTTTTTTAGGTAATGCCATGAGGTCAAAACTACCAACATGAAAATTTCATGAAAATGTAAATTAAAGGTCATGCTGCTAAATGCTAGGAGTCTAAACATGAAACTGCACTCATTGCAAGCATTCATAACCCTGGAAGAAGCTGACATTTGTGCATATTGAGATAATTCAAGGTTCAGAAGCTAAAGGGGTGGGACTTTTAAAAGTTCTCACTATAAACGGTAGAATGAGCAGATGTAATTTGACTGGGGGTAGTATTTAGTATCAACTTTATACAAGAGGTGGGCAACTCAAAGCCATCAAGACTTAAGACCACCTCAACAGCCAGGCAGGTGGATGAGACAAAAAAAAAACAGTTGCACAGATTACACAGATATACAGTAAAACAGAAGTGCAGAAACAGTTGAAAATAAGCACTTATCTTTTTCCAGTATCACAGCACAGCACTGCAGCTTTGAACAGCTTGAGCAAATACTTACAACTGGTTTAAAACACTGGCTATCAAAGGCAGAGAAACTGAAACCAGCCCAATTATCCAATCAAAAATAACCTTGTTGCAGAAATGCTTTAGCTAGATTTATTTAACATTTGTTTACCGGGAAAGTCCAACTTGGAACAAAGCAAATTTTCAGCCGAGACCTGGGGAGAAACACTCCAGATGCATGTCTTTGTAGCATGGAAGGAAACCAGAGCACCCAGAGGAAACCCACATGAATGCAAGAAGGGCATGCAGACTCCACACAGAAGGCACCCCAGCCAAGAATCAAAGTGGAGAACCTATTACTGTGTGGTGACAACGCTACTGCTGCACCACTGCACCATCCACAGCTGCACCACTGCGTCATTAGATCAAACTTAACTGATTCTTTCTGCTGCTAAGAAAACAGCTAGGCCTCTCTAGAAAAAAAAAAAGATTTCACTACAAGCTTAAAAGGTCACAAACAGTAACAGATATTCAGCTCTCACAGACAATAAAAGGAGACTAAAAAAGTTGCACAGATTACACAGATATACAGTACAACAGAAGTGTAGAAACAGTTGAAAATAAGCACTTATCTTTTTCCAGTATCACAGCAGAGCACTGCAGCTTTGAACAGCTTGAGCAAGTAAGTACAACTGGTTTAAAACACTGGCTATTAAAGGCAGAAAAACAGAAACCATCCCAAATATCCAATCAAAGCTGCAGAGAGCACCCCAGCCATACCAGGTTACTCATCCTATCATTCATTCGGACCCCACAGCCATGCGCAGCAAAACAAAAGGAGGTGGAGTTGCAATATATGTATAAAAGACATACACACCTCTAGGCTGGTTAAACAGTATGATGCACAGGAAATACTCCAGGTGCAGTTAACAATTGGCAAGGCTCCTATTCAAATCATAGCTAGCTACAGGCATCCAACTCTGACTCAAGGTGCCCATTCCACCTATCTGGACCTCTTTGAATCTATTAAGATTCAACTCTTTACACTGATTCTGGGCAACTTTAATTATCCAACCATAGACTGGAAGAAATACTCCTGCCAAAATACAAATGCCCAGCGATTCCTTAATTTTGTCAATGCAAATGCCTTGGACCAGTTGGTTGACACTCCCACAAGAGGTGAAAATATCCTAGACTTGGTATTAACCAACATGAGTAACCACTGGAGCATCCCTTGAGTGTCATCATCCCTGGTAAGATCTGACAACAAAACAGTCATTTTCGAAGTCACCATCTCCTCTGACCCCCCCAGCTAAGGTCAAACAAAAAAACTTCTCTAAAGATGACTACAACCTCCTGAGGGAAGGTATAAACAGCTTTACAGCCCCCCTCCCCCTTCACAGAAACGGGCACATATGTCCATACATCAAAGTATTATATGAGCATTTATATAGCTGCATGTAATCAGCAATACCAGATAGGATGAAATCCTCCTCCTCAAGGAAGAGTAAACCTGTCTGGTGGACATCTACAATAAATAAACTCTATACTAAAAGGAAAAAAAATGACTGTCCGTGACCAAGAAGGAGCAGGTGTCTAATTGGAAGTAATCTCTGCTTAGCCTGAACAAGCAAATAAGAACATGAGTGAAATCCTCCAAAGCAAACTTCGAGTCCAAACTGGCCACATTTACTAAAGACAATCATAAGGCTTTCTTCACATATGTCCGCAATCTCAAGGGAAGCACCCAGATCTGCTCAGAACTGGTGGTCAAGGACACCACATACACAAACCCTGTAGATATAGCCAACCTGCTGGCAAACAGGTTAGGTGAAAACTTCACTCCTCTGTCCCTCCATCAGTAAAACAGAACATCCCCAGTACCTGCCACCCTACCCTTATCTCTAGGGAGCAAGTCCTCACTGCCCTCTCAAAGGCAAAACATACAGCCTCCATGGGATCCGATAACATCCCAGGCTGCATCCTACATGAACTCAGGCAGGAAGTTGCAGCACCATTAGGCACCCTATTCAACCAAAGCCTAAGTACCGTCTTTGTTCCAGCTGAGTGAAGGCCAGCTACTTCCATCCCTTTGCACAAAGGTGAAGCATCCACTGATCCAGGAAATTATAGACCCTTTAGCCTAACTAGCCTTATCTGTAAGGCCATGGAGCAGATTATCATGGACCTCATTAAGAAGGACATTGCCAACTTCCAGACACTTGATCCAACACAATTTGGTTTTGTCATGGGGAGGTCATGCCTGTTAAATTTGGTTGACTTCTTTGAGACAGTCACCAAGGCCATAGATGAGGGGAAGATGGTGCATACCACCTACCTTGACCTGGCCAAGGCCTTCGATACTATTCCCCAATCAGGCATAATAGATAAACTCTCTCAGCTAGGCATCAATCCATATGTTACCAGATGGGTAGCAAACTGGCTTACTGATAGAACCCACCTAGTCAAAACAGAGGAGGCCACTTCAAGTAGTAGACCCATAACAAGCGGTGTACCAGAAAGATTGGTCTTGGGGCCTCTGCTGTTTGGGATATACTTCTCAGAGGTTCAGACCAAATCTAATATTCTATGGCTGACCAAGTTTGCAGATGACTGCAAGCTGGGTGCTGTCATCAATTCCCCTAGAGATGCGGACATCCTCCAAGAGGGTCTCACCCAAACAAATGACTGGTGCCAGAAACATGGCCTCAAACTGAATGCCAAAAAATTCATCATCATCCCTTCTGGGGAGAATGATGTTCCCACAAATTATCACATTCATAATAAGGCACCAAGCACGCAATCAGTCATGAGAGACTAGGGTTACCACCTGTCCCACTTTGCGAGGGGCAGTTCCTCTTTGGGCAGTTGTGTCCTGACAAAAAATATTAAAAATTACAAATGTCCTGAGATTGTAGGACATAGTTATTTCCTATATTTTATGTAATAGTTGCATAAAACAGTTATTCTGTATCTAAAATACCCAAATGTTATGAGAAACAGAATAAGCAACTAAAATGCTACAAGAATAAGCTTTTATTTAGGCAAAAAAGTTAAGTTCCATCTTTTGTACTGACTGTGTGTATGTGACAGCCTGTAAAATCTGATGTTTGTACCGAAAATGTCCCACTTTGGCCATTTGAAAAGGTGGCAACCCTATGAGGGACCTGGGAACCCAAGTTGATAGCAAACTGACTTTTGACCACCATATTGTCTCTGTTGTAGTGAAAGTTTTCTACATGGCTCACTTCATTAGTAAGGTTATCTCATCCAGGGACAAGGTGGTCATAACATCCCTGTATTCTTCCCTTATAAGACTGATTATTGAATACAATGCCCCTTTTGTCATGTACATCACAAAGCACATGCAGCAGCTGGAGAGACCACAGAGATTCCTCATCTGGAGAGTCCAGGGCCTCAAACATCTACCCTACACAGATAGGCTAAAAGTCCTGTCCTTCTAGTAAGTCTCCTACAGACTCCTCAGAGGTGACCACTGTTTGACATACAAAGCAATCTCAGACCCCTCTCTAATGGCACTGCTGCATATCTACAAGTCAAGCTCCATTCAAGTAACCCACAAGTTAGACCTCAATCTGATCTGTAACATCAATAGGACTTGTTGGTGGGACAGATTTTTGTCCCACAGACTCCTCCTTTTGTGGAATAGACTCATTCTCCACGTAAAGCAGAGTAGCTCATAAAACCTTTTTAAGTGCAACCTGGATAACTGGATGGGGAACAGAAAATACACTGCTGGGATTCCACCTATGTCCCTGCTGGACAGTGTCATAGGGTGCTGACTTGTTGGAACATGGGCAAAATTCTTGGCTGGGCTTGTAAGGGCCTCAGGGCTAATAGCCTAGTAACTTCTTATGATCCTATGATCATACATTCAACAGCATACATATGTACATTGTTCTCCTGCATGAAGAGAGACATATAATGTGTTAGTGCTAGCTAACAGCCCTGAGATTGCCTGGTCCACTGCTATACCATAGTTGATATTCTATTAAAGCAGTTATATGGGTATACTGCTGTGTTGGGGGTGGGGGAAAAACTGCACATGATCAGCTTGGGTAGACAGTAGTCCAAATATTATATGTGCCCACTGTTTAACATCTCCATTGCCTGATGTTGTGAATATTCCAACCATGAGGACTAGTGAAAATTAAGGAACACATACTATTGGACTGGGTATTAGTGGAGGTTAACTCTGACCAAATAGCCCACTATATTTTCTTGCATAACATCAGCAGATCCATGCATATGACACCTTACTATATTAATCCTTACAATTAGTGTGTAGCTCAGAGACTTACTTGAGAATGCAGCAGTTGACAGAACTGTATTTCAGGGCTGACTCTGTGTGATGCAAGCAGTACACAGCCAATACGTGCATAGTTCCAGGTTGTGTGGGTTGTCTGCCATCAGCTGTTTTATAATATGTATGTAAGTGGGAAAAAGGTGTCAGTCCCTGGGGCCCTAGGTTGTCAGTGTATGTGCTATGCATTGTCTCTTAGCCAATGCAAGGTTGTACTGGGCATGTCTACGTCTGCCTACAGGGACATCATCAAGGGGCTCCTCCTCTGAGTCCTCCTGGAGTGTAGCTGTGGTGATCTAGGCACTGCTGGAGGGCTTTGTATCCCTTCCTTATACTGATCCTGCTGCAGCTGCTTCCACAGGATCATATTGTGTAGCATGGCACATACTGTGAACATATGTGCACATGTGGCTGCAGAGTACTGCAGAGCTCCACCAGATATACCGAGGCACAGGAAACATGACTTCAGCAACCCAAACACATGCTCTATGATGTTCATAGGTTCATAGTTTCATAGGTAGGCACTAGGCTATTGGCCGTAGGGCCTATATAAGCCTAGCCAAAAAGGTACCCTGGCTTTTGCCACCTAAGTAAATTATTTTCCTGTGCCCCTGTTGAGTAGAGCCACTGATGTGATCCCCGTGAATTTCCTATTTCCCATCCAATCATCAAGATTTTTCTTGAAGAGTGCTAATGAGGAGCTTTGTTTGATATAGATAGGTAGTTTGTTCCAGAGTATGGGAAGTCTCTGGGACAGGAATCTATCCCTCCAGCATGTTCTGTTTATTGTGGTGACAAGCTTTAGGTCCCTAGAGCATGTAGCTCAGAGGGATTGGGATTTATTTAAGTGGAGCATTTCCAACAGCTCTGGGTTTGATATAGCTTTGTATGTTAGGCAGAGATCACCTCTGAGTAGGCGATATGCAACGGAGTAAAGTTGGAGTTTTTTGAGATGGTCTGTGTAGGGCATCTGTTTGAGGCTGGTAATCCTCTTTGTGAGGTATTTCTGTGGCCTTTCCAGTTATTGGAGATGTCTTGTGAGGTACATACCAAAAGGGGTGTTATAGTCTATAATGGGTCTAATGAGTGATGAGAAGAGAAGAACAATGACCTCTTTTTTCCTGGATGAGAAACCTTTTGTGATGAGGTGTGCCACATAGAAGTATTTCCTGACAACTGTGGTGATGTGATCATCAAAGGAGAGACTACTGTCCACCTGTGTCCCAAGGTCTCTTATCATACTTTTGGTGTTAACTAGACTACCACATATGTGGTAGTTCATGGGTACAGAGTTTTTACCAAAGGGGATGACAGTGCACTTTTTGGCATTGAGCTTAAGACCATGGCTTTTACACCAGGCATCTGTCTCAGTGAGGCCCTTTTGTAGGATGTCCACATTATTAGGAGTTTTTATTATGGCTCCTAGTTTGCAGTCTTCTGTGAACTACATTAGCCAAAGACCTTCTGTGTTAGCCTGTACTTCAGAGAAGTAGATACCAAACAGGAGAGGACCCAGGAATGAACCCTGTGGTACTCCACTTGTCACTGGTCTGAAGTCAGATTTGGAGTCTGCTACTTTCACAGTGTCGGTTCTGTCAGTGAGCCAGTTGGTAACCCATCTTGTGACATAGGGATTTATACCTAGTTTAGTGAGTTTATAATTCCAGAGAGGGGGGTGGTGTCAAAAGCCTTGGCGAGATCTAGATAGGCTGTGTGAATGACCTTACACTCGTCTATGGCTTTGGTGACTGCTTCAAAGAAGTCTATCAGGTTTAGGAGACATGCTCTGCCTTTTACAAACCCAACCTGGGTGAGGACCAGAGTTTAGAGATTACCAATGTCTTTGTTTATAAGTTCCATGAAGATACATTACATGGTCTTGCAGACCAGGCTCATCAGGCTAATGGGGTAGTAGTTCCTGAGGTCTGTGGTGGGTCCCCCTTTGTGGAGTGGGATAACCATCACTGTGTGCCATTCAGTGGGCACAAAGCCTGAGGTGAGGCTATGACTGAACATGGTACTTAGTTGGGGTGCCAGTTCATTCTGTAGTTCATGTAGAACGCAACCTGGGATGTTGTCAGGTCCCATGGATGCTGTGTTCTTGGCTTTGGAAAGTGTGGCTTTTACCTGTGCAGCCGTGATTACAGGAACTTTGCATTCTTCCAGTATAGAGATGGGCCCTTTAGTAGGTGAGAGGGGGGTAAAGTTAGCACTGAACCTATCTGCCAGGATGTTGGCAATATCAATTGGTTTTGTATATTTAGTGCCATTGTGCTGTAACTCAGAGCAGATCTGAGTGTTGGCATTGAGATTCTTGACATGGCTATAGAATGCTTTGTGGTTGTCTTTAGAATCAGTGGTGATTTTGTTTTTGTAACTAGCTTTGGAGGATTTTATGATGGATCTCAGCTTCTTACTGAGGCTGACCAGGGAGTTCCTCCAATCATGGGATTTTACTTTTTTTTTTGCAACAGTTTCTTTCTTCTGTTGTAGAGTTTGTTTATGGCAGAGGACCACCAGATTGGCTTACTTTATTGGAGAATATCATCTTGGTTCTGTTAGTGATAGCATGATCCATGCACTCGTGTAAGTGCTTATAAACTACATTTGTGTAGGATTCCACAGTCATACCTCTACTGTCCGTCTGCATGGGTGTTGTGAAGTTTGCCACTTCTTTCCTGAGAAGCGTGAAGTTGGCTTTGGAGAAATTTTTTTACGGTGGTTTCCCTAATGGGGGGTCGGTGCGGGATATGCATGTCTAGGATGATTAGCTTGTGGTCACATCTGACCAACGAGGAACTGACCTCTGGTGTGGAACAATGATCACCCATGTTGGTAATAGCCAGGTCTAGGATATTGCTGCCCCTGGTGGGGGTATGGATAAGTTGATCCAAGGTATTGGAATTTATGAATTCCAGAATACGTTGAGCCAAAGAGTTGGTACATGAGTTGTTTTCCCAGTTAATGGTGGGGTAGTTGAAATTTCCCATAATTAGGGTGTTGGGTTGTACCCTAATATTTTCCAGTATATCAAGAAATGAGGAGTTGGAATCCTGTGGCTTGGTGGGGGATCTGTAGCAAGCTACAATTTGGATTGTGGTCTTGCCCAGAGTTAGTTGCACATGTTCCTAGTTTGTGACTGTATCTGATTATGGCATTCTTCCTTGGGTGTGTGTGCATTTCTGAAGGGTGTCACCATACACAGTTCCAGTGTGTAGCCAGCATCCCCCACTAAATGGCAGTGTGGGATGTCCCCCCTAGCAAACATCTGGTACAGCTGTATGCATGCCAGATATGAGAGTCGTGATAGCTGCCAGGACTGCCAGCACATACATTCATGGTAATGCCCTGGGCATTGCACATGACCTGGCAGTTGATGGCATGGTACCCCTTGTGGTTGATGTAGACTCCACCTTCATTAATGGGTGGTGCCTTGATATGCACATGATTGCATTCTATGGTACCCAGTACCTCAGCATAGTGTGCTTCATGGTACAGTGTTCCATACTGCTGGCCTTCACCTCAGGGGAAAGGGGAAAATAAATGTGCTCACTGGCATGTGGTAGCATGGCATCCAGGACAAGGTGTAATAGCCTGAATGGAGATGCCTGTGAGACCCCTATCATGTCCCCAGTTGGTCTTTGGAAGGTACCTGTGGCTATTATCCTAAGGGCTACACATACCTTTATTTCCACTGGGATATGTTCACCTCTGATGGCTCTGGGTTGAGGCCGGCAGAGCTCAGTGAGTTCTTGTAGTATGTCCCTGTCCACCCTGTAGCACTCTACAATCTCCAGCTCAGGTAGCTCCTGGAAGGCTACACTGGGCCTGAATACTCTCCTCCTTCTCTGCCTAGGCCTATTGTTAGCAACAGCAACAGCACTGACTTCAGCATCTAGCACATACACATGAAGCAGACCTGCAGCAGCCCTTAGCATTATCTCAGTTAAAATCCCCAAGTGTGTACTCCATAGGTCTATAGTTTTGGGGAAAAATCAGAATATAGGGTATATTCATACTTTATACAGCTCTGCTGTAGGTGCAGAATGTGCAATTGGCTAACTATTATGCATTCTACCTACCTATAACATAATTAACATAATTTAATGGCCCTATTTCAGTGTGTACTGCTACTGACAGTGCTGCGGTATGCAGTACAGCTTAAACAAGTCAAAACTTCTAATTGTATATACATCCGGTTTTCAGACACACTCAGCAAGGCAGCGCTCCACACAAACACATGCACCAAAGCTTAAAAGAGCTTAGAAGTCAGTGGACACACCCCCCTGATGTCAGCTACATCTTGTGTAAACATCAACATGGATCTAAACCTACACAAAGGGGATATGTGGACACAATTAATCCTTTCTGCTATTCAGTAACTCCACCTCATTTGCATACATATCCATGCTCACAGCCTGGAAACTGCATGCTTCATAGCCTTACCATGTTAGCAATACCACCAATGCACCACCATTGCAGTGACCCTATGCAAGGTCCTGTAATACATTTCTGTCACATAATATTAATTTCTTTTTTTTTCCGATTTTTAAATTTTTCTATAAAGAATGTTTATGCCCTGTGGCGCACAGTGCAAACATGCTGAGATTATTATTTAACTTATTTCCTTTAATTATTCTGACATACAGGATAATAGTTTCACTCATATGTGTATGTGATACTAAATTTGGGTCTATATTAAATCAGTGAATGCTTAAAAAAGTGAACGCTGATTTATCAACCCCATGTAAGCGAAAGCTTACAATCCCGAACACTCGGAACAGCAATATTTTTCTCAGGGAAAACAAAATCACTGTTACAGAAAAAAAAATAAAAACTTCAAAACATTATATAAAGTGGGGGGGCTTTGCCCCCCACATCTCCCTACTTAAGTATACCAACTCCAAGATTGCACTTCAGTGAGGAAAATGGCAAAGTAATGGGGCAGCCCAGCGATTTCTTTCCCAGGGAAAGAAATCGCTTATATGCCGTTTTGCTATTTTGCTGTTTTGTGCTTTCAAGTTCGATCAAGACGCATTCAAAGGATTGCGTCTTCGATTATATAATAGGAACCCTTAAGTTTTCAGGGGATTACTGTCCATGTATCTACAGTTTTACATCCCCTTTTGTCTGTCTACACACCTGTACATGAAATTTATCCGCTTACGCTATGGACACTGATACAGGGTCTGAACAGATGCCTATCTGCTTGTTGGATCATGCTACCTGCCTCATTTGCATGTTATTCACCTGCTTATGAGGCGATTTGCATGCCATGTAAGTTTCTGTGTCTGTGTGTATGTGTGTGTGTGTGTGTGTGTGTGTGTGTGTGTGTGTGTGTGTGTGTGTGGGCACCGCTCAGTAGCAATAACTGAAACTCATAATATTGGCATCCATGTAAGCTCGATGCCTACACAGAAAAAAATGTGTAGGCTTTATTAAATTCCCCCCATTATGTACTTGTCAGTTTTAAATAATAATAAAAAATTCTGGTGGAATGTTAACATGAGAAATATAACTACTGAATAAACAGGGTGTAAAATGAACCCTTGAGGCACTTCACTACCATATAGTATGATTTTTCCCATAACAGGAATTGCTCACAGTTTGCCACTTCTCATCATGTAATCATGGTGCTACCCACCTAACAAGAGTAGCAAGTAAGCCCAAGTTAAGTATTTTTATTACTAGTTCATGATTTACACTGTCAGAAATTCCTGAGATAGCAATGTATGCTATGTCCATGTGTAAATTTGCCTCTTTTGTTTTGATTACATTCATGGGATCATTGATCCATAAATTGCTACTAGGTGATACACCATTTAAGCCCATTGAGGTCTAGCCAGTACAATCCTACTGATTTCAGGTCATGACATGCCATTCTTTTGTTTAAGAATGCTGGGGAGTACTGATATAACTTAGTATTTCTAATTATGTCTGTAATGTTCTTAAAACTATTGTTTGCATTAGTTTTCCTGTGTTGCTCAAAAAGCTAGTAGGAATTTATCTGCATACTTTTGCATCTCAAACCCTTTCCTTTGGATATTAGCTTGGCTAGTGTGACTTTGCAATCATCTGGATTTTCTGTGTTCTTGTAGCTTTTGCTAACTATATAGTGGTTGATATATACCACAGTGTATTAGTTCCCTAATAGTTATACTATCACATCCAGAGATGTTAGTAAAGTCCAGCTTACTAACATCCTTAATTATTACACTTATGCTAAATTCCTCTCCATCAACCTCATATGTGCTATTTTTGGAACTTGTTGGGCCATAATAGTTGTCAAAATGATTGGTAAATAGTCTAGTAATATCTGAACCATCTGTATACTATTCTGTTTAAAGTATAATTTACAAAACCTATTTCCTCTCCCTTCCTGATGCATTTAAAAAAGTTTATTTTATTAATTTTAACCCTATTCACTAACTGTCATTGTTCACTATTCACTGACCATGCTTCAACGTGGACATTACTAATAGTTATCACATTGATGAATGAACATGCCAGAGTTTGGTTTCTGTTCTGTCCTGCATATGCATGGTTTCAAGGATGCAACTGTTTCTGAAAGGACACATGCAGAAAGAAAAGGTCTAGCTAAGTATTTTACCTTTCTCATGTATGCCCTCTGTAGCCCTCCTGTCACTCTCCCTCCCTTCAGGTAAAGTAAGTTTATTTAGGTTAGGGCAAGAGCCAATACATTAGCCCTTTGATTTCTTATGTCCATTGCTGAAAAGGACACATGGAAATGGGAAAAGCAGGGGGAAGGCAGACTACTGACACTGAAGGAGGTCATGGGACAGTAGTGGTATCAACCATCTGAGTGGGTAGCCAGCACAGGTATGGGACACTTCAGGCACCTTCAAGTGCCACACAGTTTGTTTAGGACTTGGGTCATGGAAATTATGATTTTTTGCATTTCTTGCTAAATAACTTTGCTAAGGAGCATGTAATTGTGCCAAGTGATCCCTCATTTTGAAGAGAGTGTTAGTCTTTACAAGTTGATAAAATAACTGTGTCTGTATGCTGCACACATGTACAGATATCACAGTTTGTTTAGGATGAAGGTTATGAAACTAAGGATTTCTTTTCATATTTTGGTAAATACCTTTGCTAGGGAGCATGTAATTGTGCCAAGTGATACCTCATTTTGAAGATAGTGTTAGTCCTTGCAACATGATAAAAGAACTGTGCTTGTATGCTGTACACATGCAGAGATATCATAGTTTGTTTAGATGAAGGTTATGAAAATTATGAATTATTTTCATATTTTGGTAAATAACTTTGCAAGGAAGCATGTCAATGTACTAAGTAATACCTCATTTTGAAGACAGTGTTAGTCTTTACGACATGGTAAAAGAACTGTCTCTGTGGGCTGTACACATGTACAGATATCACAGTTAATTTAGGATTTAGGTCATGGAAATTATGATTTTTTTCATATTTTGGTAAATAACTTTGCTAGGGAGCATGTAATTGTGCCATGTGATACCTCATTTTTGAAGAGAGTGTTAGTCATTACAACATGATAAAAGAACTGTGTTTGTATGTTGTGCAGATGTACAGATATCAGTTTGTTTAGGATGAAGGTTATGAAAATTATGAATTATTTTCATATTTTGGTAAATAACTTTGCAAGGGAGCATGTCAATGTGCCAAGTAATACCTCATTTTGAAGACAGTTTTAGTCCTTACAACATGGTAAAATAACTGTGCCCATGGGCTGTACACATGCACAGATATCACAGTTTGTTTATGGAAATTATGATTTTTTTTCATATTTTGGTAAATAACTTTGCTAGGGAGCATGTAATTGTGTCAAATGATACCTCGTTTTGATGACAGTCTTAGTCCTTACAACATGATACAAAAACTGTGTCTGTATTCTGTACACATGTATAGATAGCACAGTTTGTTTTGTCTTGTAGGATTATGAAAATTATACATTTGCAATATTTTTCATTGTTATGCCCATATCTTTGCAAGGAAGCATAGTGACAACGCAAATAATGCATCATTTTGAAGCTGACATTGAGCCACACAACGTGTACCTTGATATGTAGTCTCTGTCTGTTACAGGTGATGAGATATTATGCTTTGTTTATTTATCAATTATGATAAATATAATATTAATCATATTTCTGTGAATATCTCTGTAACAGAGCATGACACAGTAATGGTTAAGGTATCATTTTAAAGCTGGCATTCACACAAATAAATTAATTACAAATTGTATGGGTCTACATGGTACATTCACCAAGATATTATGATTTGTTGTACCAAAAAGGTACAAAATATGCACAATATCATCATTGCTTGACAAATATTTAATAATGACTTAGATACGCACTATCAACATTTACACTGTTGGAATTGTCAGTGTCTGCTGAACAACTTTCACAGTTACATTTTTTGTGTAGCTCTTATGGTTAAAGAGTTATGAACATTTGTTTTCTGTATGATATCACAAATGGATTATTTGAAAATGAGCTCAGGCTGCACTGTTGATCCTATGATGGAAGTAAGCAGGCAGTATTTTCTAAGCTGCTCCAGAGTGAATGAGTTAACAGTAACTAATTAATGGTATATCAGAAGTCCAGGCAATCTCAGGGCAGTAACATAGAAATCAATCATACATTGTATGTTTCACTTAATACAGGAATAACAACATACATTTGTATGCTGTTGTTTGTGTGATGAATGATTCTTCGCTGTCTGGTGGCTTGTGTGGCTCACTGGACTAGGGAAGTTAGCATAGGTGATGGTTCAAATCTGGAAGTATCCACATCATTTGGATGTGAGGTATTATTATGTTGGTGTTTTTACAGAATGTCTGTGTGTGGTGTAACATTATAAACCTCGGTCACATATTTACATCACACAGCTGGAGAATGCCATGGACAATTTGAGTGAAATGCAGTACTGCAGAAACTGGGACACATGTCATTGTCTGTAACACACAAAATTGTGGACCTGTACAGGTAAGTGTGGGCTGGAGTCACTTTATAAGTACTGACAGTCCCACTGGGCATGCTCATACACTTGGTTAAACTGAGCACAATTCTGTTGCTCCTTGATCAAAAGTACCTCTAATGTATAGATATGTGTATATAGATATGGATGGCACAGTGGTGCAGAGGTAGCATTGTTGCCTCACAGCAAGAGGTTCTCCCGTTCGATTATCGGCTGAAGTGCCTTCTGTGTGTAGTCTGCATGCCCTCTTTATGTTCATGTGGATTTCCTCTGGGTGCTCAGGTTTCCTCCCACATTAAAAAGAAATGCATCTGGAGTGTTTCTCCCCTGGTCTCTGTTGAAAACTGGCTTTGTTCCAAGTCAGACTTTCCTGGTTAGCAAATGTTAAATAAGTACAATAAATAAATATATGTATACATGTCTCTCTCTCTCTCTCTCTCACAAAGATAGTATATCTATCTCTTTCTATTTACAAATAGATATATACATATAAAAACATACATCTCTGTCTTTCTACATCATACACACTCACACCTACATTTCTATATCACCCCAGTTATATACATAAATATGTGAGTGGATGTCTGTATTGTCCTACATAGCCTAATAATGGTGAGTAAAGCTGCTCTATCGCACATTTATAATGTTCCTCAAAAGATCCAAAGTAATGGCTCAACAGTACATAATGCACTTACCTACAGACCCCTGTGCCTGCTGGATGTCATCACATATACAGCAACAGGTGAGCTCTATGAACACATGGACTGGGCACATTGTCCTGCCCACAAGCTTACCCATCCAACTGCAAACAGCCACATATGACCATACTGGTAACTGAAGATACATAGCTAGGATAAATAACAAAACTAGAAATTGGGTTGTTTGGCTTGAAAAACCACGAAAGTACAAAATTGCCAAAAACTGCTGTAGCCACGGATGTCGGAAAGAATATTTTATTGAAAGCACTACAAAA
This sequence comes from Protopterus annectens, assembly GCF_019279795.1. Taxonomy (NCBI): domain Eukaryota; kingdom Metazoa; phylum Chordata; order Ceratodontiformes; family Protopteridae; genus Protopterus; species Protopterus annectens. Next base: position 59,491 of record NW_025048861.1, on the reverse strand, counting down.
ACCGTTAAAAACACATAAACGCTTTGTACCAAAATTGCGTTTTCGTCTAAGCAAACCAACTTCATCAGATACTCTCCTTAAAACAAACCATCCTTTTATAAATTATTCAAATATACCTAGTCCAATCAAAACAAATTGATTAATTAAAAATTCATTATGTTCTTTTCCTATTACATTCAGCAATGCATACTTTGAAAATTCTGTGCTTATTTTACCTAATAAATAACCTCAATACCAACATTAAAAAACATTTTATGTAAAATATGTAAAAAATATATAAAACATATAAATAAGTTTAACAAAAATCCATTTTTAATGTTTAAAAGTTGCTTTAAAAAGAAAGAACCATTTGTATATATATATATATATATATATATATATATATATATATATATATATATATATATATATATATATGTCCTGCCATCTGCTGGTAAAAATAAAAATTGCATCTATTATCTTACAATATCCCTGCTTTCAATTTTAAAAGAGGCACAATAGAAATAAATTCATTTAAACCTGGGAAGTTTGTTGAATCAAGGGAAATCTGCCACCATAGTTCCCTAGATTCTAATTTCTCTTCCCATAATCCACCCCTTAGGTCCTTTTTGACCTGCTCTAAAACCATGAAATGAAATTTAGCATCCTTACAAACCAGGGTATGTTTATACAGAGTGTTGGTCTCCTTTCCTGTAGCTATTTCATATTTATGTTCATATTTCTCTTTTTTAACACCCTTTCAGTTTTTCCTACATAAAGAGTGTTACATTCTGAACATAAACTTAGGTAAACTACCCCCTTGGTTTCACATTTATAGTAGTCTGTACTTTTGATTCATTTTTGTCTACTTTCCAAATAAACTTTTTCCTTATCCAGTATATTGTTACAGTGTGCACAGCGTCCACATTTATAGGTATCCTTCCTAACCTTCTTGTTCCTTTGAAGACCTTTGCTCTCCAACATATTTTTAAATGATCGGGAATTTTTATACACAACTTTGACATTTCTATTTATTTTTTTCTGGTCCAAGTCAGTAAAATTAATAAATTTGGACCATTCTCTTTCAACAATTTTCCTTGTAACTTTAGTGTTAAAGGCATTGTATTCAAGAACCAAGGCATGTGTAAAGTCAGATTCCTGAATTGTGGGGGTGGGATCACCACAAGAAATTTCATCTGATTTATTATTACTTAAGATAGGTCTGAATCTACCTTCTCTTCCCTTAAAAACTTCATCTTGTATTCCCCTGATAAACTCTTGGGGATATCCTCTTTCTAAAAACATTTTATTTAATAAATTCTATGTTCAGGGGGGGGTAAAACAATTAGAGGAATTCAGACTATATTTGGAAGGAACCACTAATTTTTTAAGATTTACCTTTCATGTATCTACTGAAAAACTTCAATTTCTAGATTTGGAAATATACAAGAAGGAAGATGGGTTTGTATCAAAAATATTTAGAAAACCCACCTTTTGTAATTCTTTTCTTCATTTTCAAAGTGCCCATACCTATTGGTGTAAAAAGAATATCATGAAAGGGCAATATATCCGAGGTAGCCGTATGACCACCTCTGAGGATGATTTTAATGATGAATGCAAATTATTAAATAAAATGTTTTTAGAAAGAGGATACCCCCAAGAGTTTATCAGGGGAATACAAGATGAAGTTTTTAAGGGAAGAGAAGGTAGATTCAGATCTATCTTAAGTAATAATAAATCAGATGAAATTTCTTGTGGTGATCCCACCCCCACAATTCAGGAATCTGACTTTACACATGCCTTGGTTCTTGAATACAATGCCTTTAATACTAAAGTTACAAGGAAAATTGTTGAAAGAGAATGATCCAAATTTATTAATTTTACTGACTTGGACCAGAAAAAAATAAATAGAAATGTCAAGGTTGTGTATAAAAATTCCCCGATCATTTAAAAACATGTTGGAGAGCAAAGGTCTTCAAAGGAACAAGAAGGTTAGGAAGGGTACCTATAAATGTGGACGTTGTGCACACTGTAACAATATAGTGGATAAGGAAAAAGTTTATTTGGAAAGTAGACAAAAATGGATCAAAAGTACAGACTACTATAATTGTGAAACCAAGGGGGTAGTATACCTAAGTTTATGTTCAGAATGTAACGCTTTTTACGTAGGAAAAACTGAAAGGGTGTTAAAAAAGAGAATATATGAACATAAATATGAAATAGCTACAGGAAAGGAGACCAACGCTCTGTATAAACATACCCTGGTTTGTAAGGATGCTAAATTTCATTTCATGGTTTTAGAGCAGGTCAAAAAGGACCTAAGGGGTGGATTATGGGAAGAAAAATTAGAATCTAGGGAACTATGGTGGCAGATTTCCCTTGATTCAACAAACTTCCCAGGTTTAAATGAATTTATTTCTATTGTGCCTCTTTTAAAATTGAAAGCAGGGATATTGTAAGATAATAGATGCAATTTCTATTTTTACCAGCAGATGGCAGGACATATATATATATATATATATATATATATATATATATATATATATATATATATATATATATGTATACAAATGGTTCTTTCTTTTTAAAGCAACTTTTAAACATTAAAAATGGATTTTTGTTAAACTTATTTATATGTTTTATATATTTTTTACATATTTTACATAAAATGTTTTAAAACGTTTTTTAATGTTGGTATTGAGGTTATTTATTAGGTAAAATAAGCACAGAATTTTCAAAGTATGCATTGCATTGAATGTAATAGGAAAAGAACATAATGAATTTTTAATTAATCAATTGGTTTTGATTGGACTAGGTATTTTTGAATAATTTGTAAAAGGATGGTTTGTTTTAAGGAGAGTATCTGATGAAGTTGGTTTGCTTAGACGAAAACGCAATTTTGGTACAAAGCGTTTATGTGTTTTTAGCGGTTTTTGTAGTGCGTTCAATAAAATATTGTTTCCGACATCCGTGGCTCCAGCAGTTTTTGGCAATTTTGTACTTTCGTAGGACAAATAGCAGTTATCTGACTGATAGGATACTAGATGCAGATAACAGTACAAAGCAAAATCACTGTGCAGGCCACAGATGCTGCTCGACACAAGCCTAGTTTGTTTAATCCACAAATAGCTTGCTGGCAATGATATGTCAAACAGATGTCAGTTTTGGCCCTTGTGATAAATATTGTGATCTATTGCATTTAAAAGTAGATAGGTAGGAATTCTAATCTAACTCCAAGCCACTTGGGGTGTGAGTGTGCGTGTATCCCCCTGCAAAACAACTGTGAATCTATCATTGACAAACTGCAGTGGTTCTGCACTTTTTGGCCTTGTAAGTTGCTGCTAGCTTCCAAACTGCCCTCTACTACAAGGCCTGACGATGACATCTACCTTAAGACTACCAGCTGCCATTACAGTATCAGACTCAAGCTGTGGCTTATGCAATAAATACTGTCCTCTGTAGTGTATAAGACTTGGGAGGTAGGGGTTCTAATCTCACTACAGGCCACTTGGTTTGGGTGTGTGTGCATTTGTATCCCATGCAAAAAACTGAGAATCTTTCATTGGCTATCAAACTTCAGTGGTTCTGCACTTTTTGGCCCTGTAAGTTGCTGCTGGCTTTCAAACTACCCTCTTCTACAAGGTCTGATGATGTCATCTACCTTAAGGCTACCAGCTGTGAGGGCAGTATCAGATGTAAGCCATGGCACATGTGATAAATACTGTGGTCTGTAGTGAGTAAGACTAAATAGGTAGGGGTTTTAATCTCACTCCAGTCTACTTGGTGGGAGTGTGCATGTCTGTATAGCATAAATATGATCACCTCCCCTAACTTAGAAAGAGGTAGGGTTTGTAGCATTTTATTTGTAGCAGGTGATGTGGGCCTCTAAATGCCTGATCACAACTAGGCCTGCTGATGTCATCAGGTATAATATGTCCTAAACGATAGTGATTCAGACATGAGGTGTGTTACGTGCATCACGTACTGTAATTTGTAGTGTGTACCATTAGATAGGTAAGTGCTTTAATCTACACACAACCAACTTGCACTATGTGTGTGTGCTGTGCTGTGTCCTGTAAGCAGTAATTGGAAGTGGTGCTATCCTGAATATAGCCATGTTTGTGTGTGTGGCTGGTAGAGCATTTTACATCAGCTTATGGAACCATAGGATGTTTGAACTTCCCTAGCATAATGGCCATACAACTCTCACAATCCTTCATAACTTTATACCCTTATTTACATAATCAGCACATAATGCCTCTGTCCAAAAGGGACATAGACAGAAGCCCTGTGATGAAATGATGGTCACCCAGCCAATCATACAGATGGCATGTGATGAGGTGCACTGAGGTGCTCTGTTTGCCATTAGGCAGGATTCTGTTTCAAAGGTGTGTTAAAGTCTGCTAGACATATCTCTCCCACTAGCATGTATTACTATTCTCACATACTAGGTTAATGTCTTTAGATTGATTAATCCATGTACCATGCCATCTACAGATATGAAGCATTTACAATCAGGCAGGTTCACACATTGCCATGTATGCAAGGCAAAGATCACCTCTGAGAAGTCTATATGCCACAGGCTACAATGACACTGATTTCAGACGATCCCCATTGAACAGATACTGAAGATGTGAGGTTTCCTTGTGAGGGACCATACTCATGTGTGCAAGTGCCAGTTGTGCTTGCAAAAGTACATTACCAAATGGCCATTACACTCAGATTTTGGCACGGTGAGGGATGAGTACATGGAGGGTATGAGTATGTCAATTACAGGTGACTGTGCCCTCAGCTATGACATATGATTCCCATCATACCACTTGGGAGACATACTGATCTCATGCACTTTAAGTGTAAACCTGTGTGGCTAGGCCTGTGTGCTCAGTTCTATCACGCCTGAGTATGTACATCACATGTTGCAACTGATGTCCTACTTACCAGGTACATAGGTGTTACTGATGGAAATGATAGTACATATATATTTGCATGGAGTTTATGGTCAGTAGTATGTCAACAGTTATTTTCTCATCAATACCCTCTTGTAGGATACTAACATAACTCACAAACTCTATGAGTGTTCACAGTTTGCAAGCATCAGTCAACATTGTTAGCTACATACATTCAGTACTAGCTCGTATGGTGGTTAAATGGATTTCAAGAAGTAGTGGACCCAGGACAGAGCCATGTTGAACACTGCTGCTTAGAAATCAGCTATGGAGGTGGATGACCCTCTGTTGAGTATGTGTGCCATCAATGGGCCACTTAGTGACCCTTACAATGATATTAACATGGTTGCTTTTGTAAATGATGCTGACGTGGGGGATATAGTCAGATGGCTTGGCTAAGTTCAGGTGGTTGTATGCCCTGATCTCCCCTCACTCAGTTCCTTGGTGATTGCCTTGGATGTGATCACCACATTTAACAGTCATGATCCCGCTGTCAGACATCCAAACTGTGTAGAGTCAGTTGTGTGTAGACCATATATATGTGTGCTGATCAGCTCCATGAGGATTGGCCCTGTGGGCATACAGATATGGACACTCAGGCAAAGAGTTCTACAGTTCTGGTGGTCAGTGGATGCACCACCTCTGTGCAATGGTATGGCAGTTGCTGATGTCTAGTCATCTAGGGTGTAGTCAGTGGCTTCAATAAGATTGCAAGGTGTTCCCAATAGTGTTCATAATCCTTGTCAGATCTTATGTAGGACACAGTCTGGGATGTTAGCACATCCAATAGATGATGTGTATCCCCCATAGAGAGGCCAGTTATGACCTGCTCTGTAGATATGGGAGGTATGGGATAGGTTGTAAGAATGTCATGTGCTACATGTGGTGGGGACAGTTGAGTGAAGCTGACACAGAACCTGTGGGACTACAGGTTACCTATGAGTACAGACCCATTATATGTGGCATCATTATGTATGAGTTCACTGACAATCCTGGCCTGTCCTTTGAGGTTGCACATGTAACTACACTGTGAGTTGTGGTTCTGCTTTATTTTGTCACTTACTCTGACTACACAATGTCACAAGAACGCTATATGCTTGTTTGAGCTGAGGAGGTTGTGCCTCCATTTAAGGGTGCACCCTCACCCCAATTGTTAAACAGCAATATCCACCTCTTATTGTACAGCCTGCTAATGGCAACTGTCTACCAGGTAGCTTTGCTGTGCCATGAGGAGCCTGTGTTCCTCCTGTCAGGTAGAGCCAAGTCCATGCAGTTGTAATACTGCTTGCATAATGCATGGGTGTAGAGCTCTGCATACTTGCCTGTCCCATCTGAGGGGGGAGGTGTAGTCAAGCTATGTAAACCATCCTACAGGAGGTAATAAATTACTTTGTTAAAATATATGTCTGTATTGTCTTCAAGAGGGGGTTAGTTCTGGTAGTTTTAATGAGACTGATCTGTGGTCAGATCCCACCAGGGAGGACCTCACATTAGAGGGCTGCAGTGGTCACTCATATTGGTAAACACATGATTCCTTACATTGGTTCCCCTTGTGGGGATATCACAGCACTGCTCCAGGACATTGTAGTTAAGGATGTGGATTAATCTTTGGGCAAGTGAGCTGCAGCATGACTAAGGAACACATTTGGGGGTCACTTAATGCCACCCCAAACCATGGTGTAATGATATATCTTGACAGACACACGCAGACCCAAATATGCACAATGGGTGTCTGGATTCATGGAGATGCTTCTGTAGTTGACAATTGCTTGATTATGTGCCCTTCCAGTAGTGAATGGCACCTGCAGTGTCTCCGGGAAATCACAGTATTTCGCTAAATCTGGATTTGTACCTATCCTTAATGAGTATGTATGCACCACCTGCATTACCTTGCACAGTGTCATTTTGTGGTCTGAACATGTGGAAGGACATATAGTCTGGTATGGCTGTGGTGCTGTCCACAGCCTTGGACCACATACCCTTGACTGCACACGTCTGGATATTCCAAGGTGGAGACACTTTCCACAGATTGGGGTTCAGTGATCCCATTCCCAGTGTTTTGCAGCATAACCATGAAGTTATATAAATATGGTGTTCTCATTGCAAAGTTCTCCCTGCAGACAGTGCATATAAGATGCATAGTAGGGTTGTCAGCAGCCTTGGCCAGTACTCCAAATCTCAGGGGTGAGAGATGAAGACCATCACTTGAGAAGCACTGATGTCTGTTGAGTAAGACATCCCAGGCAGACATGCAGTAGATCCCCTTACAATGACACTACACGCTAACGCAATTATTGACTTCCATCAATTTCCATGTGTATGGAGCCATCATCATAGCTGATGGTCATCTGCAGCTGAAAGGTATGTGCATACCTGTGAGAGACACAGACTGGCTAAGATCATTCATGTGTCTGCATTCAGTCCGGTGGAATATATCCCTACTTGTACACACCTGCAGGAACTATGATGTCAACATTAGGTTAAGTGATATTCCTTGATTTGTGGCAATGTGTGGTATGATGTATTGTGTCAACCCACAGAAAGCTAACTGTGATCTTTCCCATATGAAGCCTGTTGACACAAACATCAATGTGACTCACAATGTAGTCACCTATGACCAACAGGTGTGATATTGTGTTTTTCCTCAGGTGTTTGACTGGCGAGAGTGTGGTCATGCAGTATTATGTGTACTGTGCACTCCAGAGGCAGGATTTTCTGAAGTGTCTGCTGCCTGAGAATGTGTCTGGTAAGGAGCTGCACACATGTTAGCAAAATGCTCATTGACATATGTAATGACTGATATTGGAGACACCATAGTAGCAAGGTTTGAAATGTAGTCACATCTGTCACATGTGTTTGTGTGTCATAGGAATAGAGAGGTGGGGACACTTTCCAAATCTCATCAGCAGGTCCTGCAAAGTTAGGATCATGCTGCCACACCCTTGGGGTTGACGCCCTGATATACAGTGTTCGTAGGCACTCCTTGCAGTGAAGATGTGGATGCTTGTCCATGCATAAAGGACTTGTTCAACTTTGCTTACATTACACGGGCTTCACAAACGTACGATGCATGTCAAGCAACCAGACAGCACACTGCTTGTTGTGTGATTTGATGTGGGAACACAGGCATGTGTTTCAGGTACATAGCTGTACAGTATGAAATTCCTAGGACATGTGGCAGGTGGACACACATTGGCCAAAGGTTGCCAGTACACAGCAGTAGGCCTCACAGCCATGTCATGCAGATATCCACCATTAGTCTGTTGAAGGGCAAGATGCATGATTTGCTGTGAACTTGTTACCAATGATGGATCACTGCCACTGTGCTGCTTGTTTCAGGAAGCCTTAACATCTATGTCACTGGATATTCTACATTATATTGTGATGATGCAGCAGTGTTCCTAACCACCATCTTGTCAGTTCCCTAGAGACATACCACGAACCCTAGAACAGAAGGCATAATACATGTAAAAGCCAACTGAGTGCTCAGGTTGCTAATCAAGGCATCTTCCTGGAGAAGGGTACATAAAGCCTACAGAGCCGTTCATAAAGTATGATAGCTATGTGGATGAACAAACAGGCTGTGTCCTAGTATTTTTTGTGTGTGATGACAGAAAACATATTGGAGCATGGTATCCTATGTGAGAGTGTTTTTGGTGAGACCAGCATTAGTTGTTGCCAGGCACTGGCAATTCTGTGAACTCCCCTGCTGTCCACAGTCTTCAAAAGGTAATTGTGTTCTTCCAGGACATACTGCTTGGGTAGTGTCCAGCTGCAGAAAACCTGTGTAAAACCCCCACCTTACCTTCACAGGATATACATATTACACATCCCAAACATGTTTGTCTGTGCTCTGTACAGACACCTCGGGTGACTTTTTTCTTGGAACATTATGGGATTAACTGCAATACTTACTTGCACAAAGAAAAGCTAGCATGCAGTGCCAAGCAGTGTCCCCAGATCTCTAAGTCATTTGATATGATACTCCATGAAAGGAGTTAGTATGGATATAAGCAGTTTGTTTTGCTCAAGACCAGATCATGCCTTCCTACCCTAACTGGTGGACCTAATTGAGTGTTAAACTATACAATGGATGAAGGGAATATGACTCAGTCCACCTATGATGGCCTGACAAGGCGTTTGACAATATTAGGCCAGCAGGCCTTGCTGAAAACTGTGTAGGTTATTTACAGAGTAGAATGTCAGCTGATGGATAGGTAAGTGTCTGATAGTCATATTCTGGAAAGATAGCATTGGGAGACCTACACCACAATGACCCCAGTCAACAGTGGATTTTCCCAGACATCATTAATGGAATACCCCTTCTAGCCATTCCCTTCTCTGCAGTCACCATCACTGTGACCGCTGACTGACTACATTAGCAGGTGATTGCATATTAAGAGCTGTCACCGAATCCCACACAGACCCAACAGTTATCTAGGATGGCCTGAGACACACATCCAGTTGTTGTCAGAGCCATTGACAAATATTAAATGCCAACGACTGTGCAATATTATTCTCTGGGAAGTCATCCAACCCTGGATAATATGGTAGTGTCCACATACAGCACACAGTTAAACCAACACACATGGACTTATGGACACAGAGAGTAATGAAGCCTTTGACTTTCACTGGTTGGTAAGATGTGGAAATCCATGCAGTCTTGTACAACCTATACAGAAAGGTATGGCATGTAAATCCCAGACTGTCATTGTTATACTGTATTTGGCACTCATCACACCTATCATTGAATGCAATGGCACCTTTGCTATGTCACTACACAGGCATATTTTACAACTGTAGCAGCCACACGGGTTCCATGGTAAACCAATACATATTGTAGATAACATGTCCTATGCGGTGTGTGTCAAGACTGTACATGTGTAGTCTGTGTCCTACATACTTTGGAGTGGATGTGCATGGCTACAATACAGGGAGTTGTCAGAACCCACTGTGTACCTCCCACGTATCCAAGACAGGCCTAAGACATGTCTTACCTGTTCTACATACCTACATCATCACTGTGGTATAAATAGTACTTGGTGGAGAGACAGTTATGTAACACAGACACTACACCATATATGTAACAGCCCCCCCATGCCTGAAGCACACATCTACTGTAACACACATCATATGCAAGTTACACAATGGGATGCAGAACATGACATTCATAACTGGTGTAAGACAAATGTCTGTAATGGACACAAGAAATTTGTAAATGGGTCATCTCTATCACCACAGGTTGTAGATGTGTTACCTCCTAAAACCCTGGTGTCACTTATCAAGGGTATCAGACCTTTTCATAGATTAGGGATGCATGAGTAGGCTGAGTATGCCATTGTCCTTGTTAGGCTATTATACACATATGAACCTATGGAGTTATGCACCTATAGTGCTGTACCTTGCTGAAGACCTATTTCTTCTGTGCTGACATTCCATCCTGTACTGTGACGTCTATGAGTTTATTGTTGCTGTGCATCCACAGGTGTCCCCTACAGACTCCTGAAACTGAAACATAAACAGGTCTGTGAAGCACCTTTCATTGTGTAAGTATACAGTCATTACAACAACATACAACATAAGGTACTCAAATCATCATACAGTATCTGTCAGTGACCAGTACAAGTGTCATAGCAAAACAACACTGCATTACACAAGTACTTGTTAATTTATATAGTCACCTTGGGCATCAGACACATAGCTTCATTGCCCTGCATCAATGACGGGGATTATGGGGATGTGTTACAGGTATCATCACTTGCACAGGGTGTTGTGTGGGGGTGCAGGAGGCCTAGGTTGATGCAGTAAATTGAAAGCATCTGTGTGAGTCAGGAAGGGAAGCAGGCAAGATGGACCATGGAAATGTGCAGTGTGTGTCTGTATGTGACCTGAATTTGACAGTGGTATGTGAGTGTGTGTATGAACACAGTCAAACTCAGTGCTAGCCCTACATGTGTGTATGTTGGATAGCTTTGAACTGTGCATGGTAGAGCTGACAGTTCTCCATCTGCACTCCCAAACACAGGAACTGGCTCTGCCAGGAGTTGCACTGGCACCTCTATGCCCAAGGTCAGAGGTGGTGCTAGTACCTGACTGTGACTGCTGTCTGCTGAGATCGGGTCCTCCATGGGAATGGCCAGAACCATGTGCTCATGACCTGCCAGATCTTGGTGTGGATAGCACACTGCCCTCTGGAGCATTGAATGTACTGCCACTACAGCAAAGTGATTGTGCACAGTCACAGGGGCTCTCAGCAGATGGGGTTGCTGACCTACATCCATTAGTCCATCGCTCAACTCCAACCAGACATTCCAGAAAAATGTGGTTTTAAGACAGATATTCTGTGATCTGTCTCAGACCATCTTCTTTCCACTGCATCAGTGAACCAATCCATGGTGTCAACAACGAGGTGAAAGCAATCATGGATATCAGACTGTGCTGCGTCCATAATCCTGAGCATACATCTGGAGTTGCTTTCAGAGCATGCCTATGCTTCTATGATGGTCTGAAATATGTGCCAAGTTACCTGTGATATGACACCTGCAACAGGTGGTGGAAGAAAAGCAGGCCTCCTACAAGTACCCCATCAATCCGCCTGTGTGGAACCTCTCCAGCTGTCTGGCTATGGCCAGTGTTTACACTCACTGGAGCCATAGTTGCCACACTTTTCTGTTCAATTACCCCACCTTTTGACTGTCCAATAACTGTGGCCTCTGGGGACTGAGTGTACTGAATGTGTGTCGTGAAAATGAGGGCAGAAGAAGGATGTCAACCTTTGGGACAAATTCATCCCCTGAAACCTAAACCTGTGCCTCACTCTGGAGACCGTAATCATCAAAGTTGGAAGAGACACTAACATCATGTTGTTTAGGGGGCAGAGACCAACCCCCCCCCAGCCACCTGTGATAAGAAAGGGAAAAGCAGTACATTAATACCTGTACTATTACGCTCGGCAATACTATGTTGCAATATATGTAAGGCTCCATATACTTTTGTCACTAATACAGAACTGTTTAAAGCCCAACCTCATATAGTAGGACGTGAGGACGCTACTTTTCCCACGAACAGCTGCAGTTACTTGTAAATAAAAGCTCTGTATACAACAATCTCATCAGCAGCAATCAGGTACACTGTTGACATTTGTTAAGACTTTGGACAGTTGACACTTATGACAATCTGTAATGTCCTGACAACACAGTCATTAGTGTGATCATTACTACAAGGCATAGGTATGACTCTAATGTGTGTACAGTCAGAAAATATCTGTGCAGTTGGCAATCATGCCAACAGTACAGTAATCCATGCAGCAGGCTTGGGATGACACTTTAGGGAATATATTGCTGTAAATCTACTTCTGTAACAAAACAGTGTCATGCTTACCAGGAGCAGAACCACGGCCTTGTCCAATACCTGACAGACCTTTGAATAGTTGAGATGAGATAATGTAAGTACCACTTCATATTACACTATTACAAGGTAATACGGCCATATATCTCACATTTATAGTAGCTACTATATTAAGTATGTTGTTCAAAATCTGAGCATGTGATTCAAACCACAGTTAAATCCCTCCCCCAAGAACATAGATCTGACACCCACATAACAGTATGTACACCCTGATACACTGAATGCTACTGTATTCCAAAGCTGATCAAATGAAGCTTACCTGGATGCTCCTCTGCCATGGCAACTGTGGCACCCACATCCACGATGTACAGTGTGATGGATGCCTGTGAGCTGTTGTGTGTTCCTAGGTTCACCAGGAATTCCTCAGTGGTTGTTCTGCAGTAGGCCCTCCACCAATGACACTTAATCCTTGGCTACATTTGCTGCTGTTGTGCATGCAGCATTAATCATGCCTGTCACACTGTGTCAAACCTGCTGATATGTCCTGCTCTGATGACCTATGGCATTCATGTCATGGGCAAGGTCAACCCACAATGCTGCCCACTGTTCACTGTTTTGTCTCCCCTGGACAGTAGGAGCTCATGGTGTTGATGGAGGACGTCCAGTATTATACCATTCTCTGCATCCATGAAAGGGGCACAGTGTCTGGGATACATGTTTCCTGACAGACAAGAAAATGGGAACACATGTCAGGATAGAAACTGTAAGCAATGGTACTGATGGTCAATAAAGTCTGAAAAGTGTAATTCTTGGCATATAAAAAAGTTTTATTCAATGCTTTCATCTCAACAAGACTTCATCAGACTAAACAGTAAAACTGCTCATCAGAGTGACTTAAATACACCTCTCCCTGCTAATGACAATTAAATTAACGAATTAAAAACATGAAAACAATCAAGGGATGCCATCAGTTAAAAAGGTATACACTGTTTACAAATGCACCACTGTCAATAAAAGAGAACATTTTTCAAAAAACTGTACACCAATTAACCTGTATATAAAATAATAAAAAATATAAAAGATGTTAAATTAGAAACAAATTGCCAAGTCATTCAAACTTTCCTAATGGTTAGTTTCCTACGTTTCAAAAAACATATGATGTTTTTGGCATCATTTAATCCTGGCATTTTATCAGCCCCTAACTTAATCTGCCAGGACGTTTCTCTCTGTTCCACAAAATTCTTATAATCCCCCCTAGGGTCAGCATGAACTACTTCCAGAATAGAAAATGAGAATTGTTTTATATTTATTACATTCCTAAGAATGTTTGTATAGAGCATTGTTCACATCTTTATTCTTGATACTATACATGTGTTCTCTAATGCATTCCATTAAGGAACGAGTAGTCATCCCTACATAAAATGCTTCACATCCACTGCATAACTCAATATATACTACTCCCCTAGTCTTACAAGTTAAATAACAAGGTACCTTAATAGTGTATTTCAAATGGGTTAAGAACACTAATGGTCCCTCTGAGATGAATCTACAAAAACTGCAATGGCCACTTCTGAAGATCCCTATTTTGTGACATACTGATGGTTTAAATCTCCCCATGGAATTTTTTTCTAATATGTTCTTGAGACTATTACTGTTCCTATAAACAAAATTGGGTTTAATTCCCAAAACTTTAATTAACTCACTGTTTTCTTCAACAATCTTCCAGTTTTTCTGAATAATATCTCTAATACCACCACTGTCTACAGTCATATCCAAATTACAGACTGTGCCTGTTTCTGATGTCCTAATCTCCATTGCTCTGTTACTAATAAAGGGATGTTTCAAAATAGTTGGATATAACCTTTCTCTCTTTTCCCAAATATTTCTTTGCATAGCATCAAGATACACTTGATTGTATTCCCTATCCAAAAATAAAGAAGCAATCCTGTGAAATTCTTGTTGCAATTCCAACAAGGAAGTAGTCATACAGCAAGCCCGCATGTATTGCCTTTTGAGAATATTCTTTTTAATAAAAAAAGGATGGTTGCTTTTAAAATGTAAGTATCCTTTCTGTAAATCTTACTATCAAAAAGCCCTTTAGATTCATTCCATTCAATACATACATCTAAAAAATTAACTTTGCTTCCACTATCACTCTTGACAAATTGCAAAAACCAGACTTGGTGTTTAAGTCCCTTAGAAACTGGTCACTAGTGTCCTAATCCCCTTCTATAGCAAAAATCAAATCATCCACAAACCTTGCATAAAAGAATATATTATATAAAAACTTTAATCCTGAAAGGATACTGGACTCCCACCAGGCCATAACAATATTAGCATATGATGGTGCGGCCAGGGAGCCGCTCATTACCCCCCTTACATTGCCTGAAAAAATGTCCACCAAAAGTAAAAAAGTTGTGTTCCAAAATAATCTCAAGTAAACTACAAACTAAATTAATTTGACTGTGCTCAAAATTAGAACATGTCGAAAGGAACTCTCACTGCATCCACCCCCTGCTGATGGGCAATGCAGGTGAACAGCAACACTACATCAATTGTCAAAATAATATGTTTGTCATTATAAGAAAAATTGGAAATAAATTGCATAAACTTGTCTAACAAATCCCAGGAGTTCTTCAGATAGGAAGGCAAACCTTGCACTACTGGATTCAGTAAGGAATCAATAAGTAAAGCCAAACCTTCAGTAACTGAATGTGGTGCAGAGACAATCGGCCTGAAAGGAGGGTCGGCCAGACATTTATGAATTTTGGGAATACCAAATAGTATTCTGACCCTTGGTTTCGCAACAAAACAAAATTATACATTTTTAAATCAATGATTTGATTCGTAAGCACTTCATATAGAAACACATTAATATACTGAAAACTTTTGTGTATGTCCCTAACATTTACCTCAATATATTCCTCAGAGTTGTTAAGTAACTTAAAAATGGCTGTTTTATATTGTTCCACAGTCATTACAACTATATTACCCCCTTGTCACTTTTCATGTATCTCAAATCATTCCTAGAAGTAAGCTCTAAGAGGGCTTGATGCTCAGAGCTAGTTAAATTGTCATACCATCTTTTACTGGTCATACCCCTAGCTAAATAACTTCCAATATCCTGTATACAAACTTCCTCAAACACTTTTAAAGTTTGATTAAGTGCTGAAGTGTAACAGGAAGGTTTATACAGACAGTTGTTGTCACATTTAATTTGTTTTAACAAATAGTCCAAATTTAATTTACGAACATATTGCTTCAAGTCAATTACTGTCTGAGAAAAGTCTGCCTTTTTAGTAGGTACAAAATTAAAACCATAACCCAAGACTTTCAACTGGGATTCATTCAAAACAACCCCAGACAAGTTAATAATACTAAATCTGTCATCAGAATTTCTTACTGCTCATTGTTGGAGGACTCTGATGCTAGTGGACCTATCGTTTTTGTGTTGTGAATGTTCTGTTTTTCCTTTTGGGTAAAAAAACTGTAGTTTTTGAATGTGCTCCGGCAGCATTCACATTTGAAGAAGCCATGTTACAGGCCACTTCATTACCGGCGGAAGCTTCTCCTGCCTCCGTCTCACTCTCATCACCAGAAGGAACAGTGGCCAGATTCTCCACCCTAAAAAATCTTGTGACCAAATTCAAGGGTTACAATTGATCGGCTGATCCTGTTGTCCATCGTGGTTTATTTGAAGCATTCCTGTAGGTCCCTGTGACCTTCATATAATTATCAGTGTTCTTATTACTGGTTGCAAGTTTCTTTTCATTTTTGTTCTTCACTTTTGGAATGAAATTAACATAAGCAATACCATTTTCATAGGCACTGGTATCTCTTAGTAATTTATGATGTTTACGTTCGATAACTTCATTCTCATGTACCTCAGCTTCCTTCAGAAGCTGATCGTACAGATTCTCAGAATCAAAGTCTATTGCCAACGGGCCAAGTTCTTCATAAATTTTTATAATGTCCTGTTTTAATAAAGACATTTTCTTGTGATTGTTATCAATTAATAACTTCAGTAATTTTAAGCATGCATTGTTGAAAAAAATAGTCAGTTCTCCAAAATAAGAATCTGAAACAGATGTACCACTGGGACATTTGAAGAACCTTAAGCCCTTTGGAACTATTTCCAATTCTATACATCTCTGTAAGTGCCTGATCTCCAAATCCATACACCGGTATTTTTTCAACAGTTTACACAGGCTTTCACATATATTGTTAAATTCATCTGCCCTTGCTTTAGTTACTTTGTAATCAGCTTTTAAAAAAGGATCATACCTATTGTCCAATACAGACCGAATGTCATTGTATTGTGTTGTGTTGGTCTTGTATTAGCCCCAGAAAGTAATCCATTCTCACTACGGCCACTTTGTACATTTAAGTCTATAACAGTCAGCTGTTCATCATCCAGATTAGGTGCTGTCTCAATAACTACATTCTTCTTTGAAACCAAAGTTTTTAAAGTCTTTTGTATCTCATTTAGTGAAGTCAGCAACATATGAAATAAACCATTATCACCCATCGAAGGTATAGGGTGAAGAGTCATGTCTAATAATGGATCACTTTCCATCTCGGCCATCAAAAAACACGCAACTCTAACAGAAAACTTGTAAAACGTGAAACAAAAGCCAATATACCAATGAAGGAAACTGTAAGCAATGGTACTGATGATCAATAAAGACTGAAAAGTGTAATACTTAGCATATAAAACATTTTATTCAACGCTTTTGTCTCAACAAGACTTCAACAGAAAAAAACATTACAATTACTCATCAGAGTGACTTAAATACACCTCTCCCTGCTCCCTGCTTTATCTCTTCCATCCAAAATCTGGTAACCTCTAAGCCAAACTCTACTTCGACACCCATCTCTCCAAGTCCACCTAACACAACTTTGTTTTCTTTTGAGCCAGTTCCCATTGCTTACATCAAATCTCTACTACTCAAGCTAAAACCTTGCTCTCCTTCCACTGACAATCTATCTCTTACATTCATCAAACTTGCTGCTGACTCAATTGCCTATCCTGTATCTATACTAATTAATTGATCTATTCTGGAATCAACTGTCCCCACCCTTTGGAAATCTTTCTTCACTACCCCTCTTCGTAAAGGTGGAAACTCCACTGACCCCTCAAACTACCGACCCATTGCCATTCTGTCCCCCCTCTCCAAGATATCAGAAAAATGTATTCACTCACAGCTTCTCAATCACCTCCTCACACCCCACTTACTTACCCCTACCCAACATGGATTTCGTCCTCACCACAGCACCACCGCTGCCCTCCTCTCCTTCACTCATATCATTGCAGAGGCCCTAGACAACAAGAAACTCATTTCTTATCTCTTCCTAGATCTCTCCAAAGCCTTCAATACTGTCTCTCATCCACTACTACTATCCAAACTCGCAAATCTCCACCTATTTCCCTCCGCACTTGCCTGGTTTAATAGTTACCTATCTGGCAGGGAACAATCTGTTAAATGGCTCTCATCCTCCTCACCTTTCCTTCTCATCTCCACTGGTGTTTCCCAAGGCTCCATCTTGGGACCCCTTTTGTTTAACATCTTCACCAATGATCTTTACAACTCATGCAAAGAATCCTCCCTTATTCAGTATGCTGACGACTCCACACTTATATCCATCTCAAATAACATTCCTGAACTACACTCCCTGACCCAACAGGCCCTACTATCCACTGAACAATGGCTCTCTCACAACCTATTGATCCTAAATCCCAAAAAGACCAAACTCCTACTTTTCCTTCCTCGTTCTCTTTCTCATCACAAAACCTCATTTTTTATTACATCTTCTAACAATACAAAATATCCAACCTGACACCCACACAAAACTCCTAGGGGTCATTATCGATGATGAACTCAGGTTCAACCTACACATACTCCGATGTATAAAACAAACAAACCAGAAACTAGGTCTGCTATATCAGAACAAACAATTCCTAACCCCTGAATCTAGACTTACCCTGAGCCAGGCACTCCTCCTCCCCTCCCTCTTATATGCCACCCCAGTTCTTACCAATATCCAGGCCTCCACTCTAAACAAACTGCAACAGACTTACCATAAAATAGCCAGATTCATTACTAACTCCCCATACAACTCACACCACTGCATTTCTTTAAACCCTCTTCAATGGCTTGAACTTCCCCAGTTTCTGCTATCTTATCAATTTCATATGCTACACTCTATTCTTTATAAACCCTCCTTCTGTCCATCTCTATCTTCCTTAGTATCCATCTACATTTCATCCTGGACTCTCCGTACTTCTAACCAACAATTACTTGATATCTACCACCCTAAAAGGTCAGTAGGTAAACTACTCTACAAACACTCCCTTGCCCATGCTTGGAACAAACTTCTCCTTGACTTATGTTCAATATCCCACACCTCACTCTTTAAAAATGAACTAAAAGCTTATTTTCTCAATCCCAAAATCTGCCCTTGCCATGACCCTACCTAGTCTTCCTTTCCTTTATGCACCCTCAAAAGGACCATACTTAGTACCTCATTACACTTCTCTCTCCAATGTGTCTACTATGCATTTGCACAATTTTATACAAACAAAAAATGTTAATTGTTGACCTATTGAACTATATCAATGTAAAATTGTTACATAACTTCTTTTTAATGCAACTTTAACTTTATGCATGTATCCCAACATATATGAATCATTTTGCTATAACTGCTATTATATCAATATTGTTTAAAATTGTACTTGTTTTAAAATGTATTACTGGAGCTTTTCTCCTCGGGTCTCCACTGAAAATGGGCCACAAGCCCAGTTGGACAAACCCGGTTAACAAATATCAATAAATAAAAATAAATAAATAATGACAATTCAATTAACCAATAAAAACATGAAAACAATCAAGGGATGCCATCAGTTAAAAAGACATACACTGTTTGCAAATGCACCACTGTCAATAAAAGAGAAAATTTTTCAAAAAACTGTACACCAATTAACCAGCATGCAAAATAATAAAAAATATCAAAAATATAAAAGATGTTAAATTGGGAACAAATTGCCAAGTCATTCAAACTTTCCTAATAATTAGTTTCCTATGTTTCAAAAAACATTTGATGTTTATGGCATCATTTAATCCCGGCTTTATATCAGCCCCTAACTTAATCTGCCAGGATGTTTCTCTCTGTTCCACAAAATTCTTATAACCCCCCCTCCGGGTCAGCATGAACTACTTCCAGAATAGAAAATAAGAATTGTTGAGATGAGGTAATGTAAGTACCATCTCATATTGCACTATTACAAGGTAATACGTCCATATATCTCACAATTATAGTAGCTCAGCAAGCTCCTGCCAGGTGCCCTGCAGAGTTCTACAGCAGCAGAGAAACAAAAGAGAGACTTTGGATTGATTAAGTATAATTTTTCAGCATTTTTCTCCTGCCTTTAGTTAATTCCAGCCAAAACACCAATTTTTTTAGAGTTTCTGTGATTTAAAAAGCTTGTTTCAGCTACATATTGTACTCATTTTACTGCCTGCACTTTCACAAAGTTGTTTTTGTGTTTAAATTACCTGTTTTACTGATGTAGGCTACACACTCAAGTGTGATGGCCATTTATGTGCATTTGAAGTGTTTTTTGATTGTATCTGCTTTATTTTTTGAAAAAAAAAAAAAATATATATATATATATATATAGATATATAAATATATATATATATATATATATAGATATATAAATATATATATATATATATATATACTTGTTTCCCGCCTTTCTACGCTAGTATAGTCCAGTTTTCAGGTTAGTGCTGAATTCAGGGCTGTGTTACAAGATTCTGTGTTTGCCCATACCTTACTTGGATAGAAGGAAGTTTCTCTGTTCACCTCTGAGAGAGGAGAGCTTTGAGCAGCCTATCTGCCCCTGGAGGAGTGATTTCAGTCCAGACATTAGTAGTTTATTGGCCATTTTGGGCTAAATTCTATCTCTTTCATTTTCCTGCTATAAAAAATGCATTTGCGAGGTTTTTGCTCTTGTATACAGCTCAGCAAGCTCCTGCCAGGTGCTCTGCAGAGTTCTACAGCAGCAGAGAGATAAAAGCATAGCCGGCCTTAGGCATAGGCCAGGCGGGGGCCTGGTGCTAGGCCGTCTAGTAGGGGCACTTTATGGGGGGACACTGTATGGTAGGGGAGGGGCCATGGGAGCCCTTTGCCCAGGGGCACCAGCCTACCTAAGAGTCAAGCATTTTTATCTCTCTGCTGCTGTAGAACTCTGCAGAGCACCTGGAGTGATTAACTATAATTTCTCTGCATTTACTTGCTGCCTTTAACTAATTCCGCCTAAAACGCCAATTTTTTAGAGTTTCTTTGATTTAAAAAGCTTGTTTCAGCTACATATTCTACTTATTTTACTGCCTGCACTTTAACAAAGTCGTTTTTGTGTTTAAATAACTTATTGAATTGTTGTAGGCTACACATTCAAGTGTGATAGCCATCTCTGTGCATTTAAAGTGTTTTTTTGATTGTATCTGCTTTATTTTCTGAAAAAAAAATACATGTTTCCCACCTTTCTAAGCTAGTATAGTCCTGTTTTCAGGTTAGTGCTGAATTCTGGACTATGTTACAAGTTTTTGTGTTTGCCCATACCTTATTTGGATAAAAGGAAGTTTCTCTGTACACCTGTGAGACAGGAGAGCTTTGAGCTGCCTATCTGTCCCTGGAGGAGTGGTTTCAGCCCAGAAATTAATAGTTTATTGGCCATTTTGGGCTAATTTCTCTTTCATTTCCCTGCTATAAAAAACGCATTTGCGATGTTTTTGCGCTTGTATACAGTTCAGAAAGCTCCTTCCAGGTGCCCTGCAGAGTTCTACAGCAGTAGAAAGACAAAAGAGAGACTTTGGAGTGATTAAGTATCATTTTTGTGCATTTTCTTGCTGCCTTTAGCTAATTCTGCCTAAAATGCCGATTTTTTTAGAGTTCTATGATTTAAAAAGCTTGTTTCAGCACATATTGTACTTATTTTACTGCCGGCACTTTAACAACATCATTTTTGTGTTTAAATTACCTGTTTAACTTTTGTAGGTTACACACTCAAGTGTGATAACCATTTCTGTGCATTTAAAGTGTTTTTTTAATTGTATCTGCTTTATTTTCTGAAAAAAAAATACAAAAAAACAAAAACATATACTTGTTTCCCGTCTTTCTAAGCTAGTATAGTCCAGTTTTCAGATTAGTGCTGAATTCAGGGCTGTGTTACAAGTTTCTGTGTTTGCCCATACCTTACTTGGATAGAAGGAAGTTTCTCTGTTCACTGTGAGATAGGGAGCTTTGAGCAGCCTATCTGTCCCTGGAAGAGTGGTTTCAGCCCAGAAATTAGTAATTTATTGGCCATCTTGGGCTAATTTCTATCTCTTTCATTTCCCTGCTATAAAAAAATGCATTAGCGTGGTTTTGGGTGCCAGGCAGCATTGGTTAGCTAGGGTATAACTATTCCCGGCTTCACAAAGTCGACTCTTCAATTTTTCCCTTGGAACTAGACAAACTTTCAACTGAAGCACTCAAACCATTCACTTCTCAGCCCTACACTTGCTCAACACTCACAGCAAGCACTAATAAACCTCAGCACTAGACCCCCCCCCTATACTGTACAGAAGGACAAGGCTCTCTATTTGACTTTACCAGCCAATCAGTAAAACAGTTCACTGTACCCATGCAGGCATGTCCAAAGGGCAGTTTCAGGTGTACTCTCTAGTCCAACTGGTGAATCTGGGCATTTTGAGGCAATTTTACAACTGCCTCTTGTACACAGACAACCCCCTCCTCCCACCACCAAACACTAATACATGCGAGAGATGCAATTATACAGTCAAACTGGAGGCTAAGCTCTCTCAACCCAGTACTGGATCAGACAGTCAAGAGGAAAAGGGAATTACTTGCATCACACCACCAGTCTTTCATAGACCTATGAAACCAGCACTGACAAAAAACACACATAAATACAAGAAAACATACTCGGAGGCTCTAAATAAAAATCTGCAAAAGCAACAGAGACCTCCAAAGCAGACATCCAAGCAATCTCCACCCCCAACACAAACCATGAGACGCATACTTCACAAAACCAGTGTGCCACACAATCACAGCCCTTAAGACAAAATAACATACTCAACACACTAGTAATAGGTAACTCTATAGTCAGGCACACTGACATCCCACTCACTAGGCTGAACAAGGAGAAAGTTACTGTTAGCTGCCTGTCGGGTGCCAGGATCTGCCACATAACACAAGAACTCAGGTCACTCCAGAACAAGTACAAATACGACTCTGTTATTGTCCATGTTGGTGTGAATGACCTGAGCCATATCCCCCTGGACTACATGAAAAGAGATATGGAAGAGCTCTCTGATCACATAGCCCAGGCCGGTATGACCCTGTCCCTGAGTAGCATCCTGCCCTCACCAAGAATGATACCACAGTACAAAGAAAAAAATGATCAATTTCAACAACTGGCTAAGCTTCTGGTGTCATTCAAAGAGGATCCAGTGTCTGTCTGCTAGGGATGACATGTTCGACAAACCATGCTGCTTCACTACAGACGGCTTGCACCTGTCACCCTTAGGTTTTTGAATACTGGTCAAGGCTCTTGCCACCCCCCATAGTGCCTTTTTTAGGCAAGGCTCAAAAGACAAACCCACCACCGTAAATAGCACAGGTAACAAAAAACTGAGGGTAATGCTACTTAATACCAGAAGTCTAAACCTCAAAATGCACGCACTCAAGGCACTACTCAGTATGGAGAAAATCAATATATGTGCATTAACAGAAACCTGGTTTAAGGCTTCAGGGAGCACCCTAACACTACCAGGCTACAACCTATACCACACATTTTGGCCACAAAACCTGGAGCGAAATACAAAAGGTGGGGGCGTATCCATATTTATCAAGGATACCCACACCTCCAGGTTAGTGGCACAGCACGATGCTTCAGAGATCATCCACGTACAACTAGCAACAAGCAAAACTGCAATTCAAATTGTAGCTTGCTACAGATCACCCACCATGTCCCAGGACCCCCATTCCACATTTCTGAAAACACTGGGAAACATAAAGGTCCTACCAAACACCCTGATATAGGGTTCAGCTACCCAAACATTAACTTGGAGAACTGCTCAAGTACTAACTCCATTGCCCAGCATTTCCTAGAATTTATAAACTCAAATGCCCTGGATCAACTGGTCAACACCCCCACCAGGCGTGACAACATATTGGAAATCCACAACTGGCCACAGCACAAACACAGGTTTAATTAAAAAAAAACCCCAAAACTCTAGTACCTTAGCTTACAGCCTTCCAGGAGTAATACAAAACACACAGCTTTACACAGACTCTATATAACACCATTCATCAATTAATTATTCAATTACATAGTAACTGTTTCCAATTAATTTCTAAATTTAAACCTACAGGTACCATAGTATTGAACTTTAAAATATAAACAGATTCTTGACAAAGAAGTTTGTCCTTAATATCACATATTTCACCAATGTTCATAAAAACTTGCTCTAAAACAGAAGCTTTTACAAAGAATGATCAGCATTGTGAACTGTTTTAAAATGTGTTGCAACCTTACTTTCTATTTTACCATTCTTTATATCTCTTATATGTTCCTGTATTCTTACTTTACATTTATTTTGCTTTCTCCTATATAAAATAAATTACAAGGGCAGCTGAGAGCATATATTATCCCTTCACTGTTACATGAAAAGCTACCACCAGGAGATAACTTAATACCATTTATTTTCTTAAAATTTGTAACACAGAAACATATAGAGCAACCACCACAAGGGCGAGTGCCCCTCATGGAAGGAATTATGTGCAGTGTCTCATTAGGCTAAGAGAAATTGCTAGAAACCATAAAATCTTTCAAACATTTTCCATTTTTGTAGGAAATACAAGGACTATTCGCTATTATTCTCTCCAATTCCATGTCCTGAAGTAAAACTTTCCAACAGCTATATAATATTTTATTAATCCTATTCCTCAGACTATTATACAGTGAAACAAAATATATCTGATTTTTGCAAGATTTAATATTATTCCTTTCTCCATGCATGACATTTTGACAATGATTTAACCCCAGTCTAAATGCTACAACTCTTTCTAAAGACTTAACTACGTTGTAGTTATAACCCCTGTTAATAAACATGTAAAAGGTGTACCTACACTCTCTTACAAAATCCCCCCAATCACTACAAATTCTGTGCATTCGAATAAACTCAAAGAAACAAACAAACGTAGGCAGAAAAGAATTTAATATATCACAGCAAAGCTTTCGGGTGAAACCCTTCTTCAATACTAACAATCATTCAAACAAAAGCAGCTTGCTTTAAATAGGAGCAGAAACAAACAAAGGTCTTAGCTTTATTCCCACAGCAGAGGATGGCTTAACTTCAGGCTTAACTTCAGCTTTGACAGATTTAAAACAGTTTATTCGGAATATAAACTTAAGGGTTCTCTTCATTTCAAATAATGCTATGATATCAAATAATACTTGTAAAAGACGTAGTACCTTTATACCAGTTAATTTGCCTGTGACAATTGCTTTCCATAACTTATGTGAAGCTGATTTGAGAAAGTTATATGGGACTACAATTAAGAAGAAGAGACAGTATAATTTGAACTATGATGAACACTGTGCCTTAAAGAAACTGCAATTTGACAATACTATTGTAATGAAACAAGCTGACAAGGGAGGTGCTATTGTTATTATGGACTGTAATGCCTATAAGACATCTATGCTCAACTTTCTTCAAGATGAGAATGCTTTTAGAAGAATATCACATAATGATGTTAAGAAATGCATTAGTAATGTTAACATGTATATATATGAGCTACAAATTAATGGTGAGATAGATTTGTTTCACTTTTTTACAGTACCCTGTCCCACTATTCCCTTATTATATGGGTTACCAAAAATTCATAAATGTTTAGATAACCCACCCATGAGGCCTATTGTCTCTGGGGGTGGGTGGATAACTGAACCTATATCTGTTTATCTACAAAAGCGATTGTACCCCTTATTATTAGAGTGTCCAAATATTTTAAAGGACACAGGTGATTTTCTAAGCAAACTTTCAATTTGGTATAACAGTCTACATAACAAACTCGATTTAGGTTGTTATTTATTTGTAACCTTAGATATAAACTCTCTTTTTACTGTCATACCAAATGAGTACGGCATTGAGGCCATCAGACAGTTTCTGAGTAAGAAAATAGATATACCTACAGGTGATGTTCAAAATATATGTGCATTATTAGACTTAGTTTTGAGCAACAATGTATTTATGTTTGACCAACATTTGTTCCTACAGTTAACCGGTGTTGCGATGGGAACACCGGTTGCTAATACATATGCTAACCTAGTCTTGTATCAATGGGAGCTAGAGTTTATACATGATGGTGTTAAATTTTTGAACAGTAATATTTGTTTGTACCAAAGGTTTGTGGACGATTGCTTTATGGTTTGGAAGGGCTCACACTCTGATCTGCAAGATTTTATAGCATATTTAAACAGTAGTACGAGCTTCTTGGTTTTTAAGGAGAATATATCTGAACATGAAGCAATTTTCCTTGATGTTAAGGTATATAAAGAAGAGGGTACTTTACAAACTACTATTCATAAGAAGGATGTGCATACCAGTAGATACTTACATTATAATAGCATGCATGCACCCCATGTTTTTAAAGGAATTGTTAAAGCTCAATTTTCACGAGTCAGTAGGTTAAATACAATTGATTCTGTATTTCATATACAGTTAGATGAAATGTTCAATGAGTTTGTTATGAATGGCTATGACTTGGATATATTGGAAGAATTGAAGAGAATGGTAATACTTAATAGGGTACTACATATAAACCTTACCTTAGGACAGATGCGTGTATGGATGATCATGTGATCATTGCATCAGGATCTAATATTGGAAATATAGTTAGAACTAGATATGTTATGAATTTTAGTAGTAGAACAGGTTTGGTTAAATATATCATAGCCAAGTACTGGCCTGTGTTGATGGCCTGCCCAGAGGTTAGGCGAATTTTAGGTGAAAAGCCTTACTACTCATATAGGAATATGAGAAGTATTAAAAGCTTACTATGTTATAAAGATTTTAATTTTGGCTCAAAGCTGAATGTTTTCTCTGATCGTATTGGTACTTTTAAATGTATGAGCTGTTCTTGTTGTATAGACATTGCTGCTACCCCTAATCAAGCATTTATTCATCCTGTTACTTTAAAAGAGTTTTACTTTAAATCAGTAGCATTTTGCAACAGTGTAAATGTGGTGTACCTGGCTACTTGTAATGCCTGTTCAGCATTCTATGTGGGCAAGACCACACGTAAACTTAAAGACAGAATAATTGAGCATAAGTCAGAGGTTAGAAGGGAGGTTGAAAATAATGCTCTTTTTAAGCATATTAAAACATATGGGAATACACATTGCTTTAAGTTTAGATGCCTAGATTTAGTTAAACCTCATAGTAGGTGGTGATATTAACAATGTTTTAGATATTAAGGAATATGAATGGATTTTAAGACTAGCAGCGGATTCTCCGCCTGGATTAAACTCTACTGTTAGCCTAAAGCCTGTTTTAAGTAAAATTCAGCGTGTTAAGCTGTTTTAAATATTTTAAACATTTTGTATTTTGTAAATCTATTATGTTATATGTTACATTATATTGTGTCTGTCAGTCATGTGATTTTGGCTGCTATCATGTGACTGTTTCTGCTCCTATTTAAAGCAAGCTGCTTTTGTTTGAATGATTGTTAGTATTGAAGAAGGGTTTCACCCGAAAGCTTTGCTGTGATATATTAAATTCTTTTCTGCCTACGTTTGTTTGTTTCTTTGGTATTCCTGCATTCGAATAAACTCCCCATAGGGTAGGGCTTCCAGCAAATGTTGGGAATGAAAACTAGCCCCATGCAAAAAAATGGAAATTATCTGCAAATGTTCTATGTACTGATGTCTTTATGCCCCCACCGTTAACGCCCTCTAGAACTAAATTAAGGAAATGAACCATGCTACCACACTGTATGTCATCAAATTTCACACCATAAACATTTTGTTCTAAATCCAACTGAAAATTCATAACATCATGCCCACCACCTTTACAAACAAAAATTAAATCATCTATAGGTTCATAGGTTCATAGGTCCATACTAGGCTATCTGCCCTGGGGCAATTATAAGCTTAGCCCGATTCTGTATGGCTTACGCCACCCCTTGATTTGAGTATACTGTGTCCTTTTTAAGGTGTAGTTTACTGTGCCTCTGTCTAATAGTGACACGGGAGTAATCCCTGGGAAAAACCTACGATCCCCCATCCACCTATCGAGATTCTTCTTGAAGAGATTCAGTGAGGTGCTCTGCCTCACATGAACTGGAATTCTATTCCAGAGTGAAGGGAGCCTCTGGGTTATGAACCTGTCCCTCCAGCAAATTCTATTTATTTCTGTGCTGAGGTTCAAGTCCCTCGAGCGTGTGGCTCTAAGGGATTTAGATTTACTGAGGTGGAGCATGTCCATTAATTCTGGATTTGACATAGCTTTGTATGTCAGGCATAGATCGCCTCGAAGTAGGTGGTATGCAACTGAGTAGAGCTGGAGTTTTTTAATCAAGCAGCATATGGCATCTGTTTGAGACCCTTGATCCTCTTGGTGAGATACTTTTGGGGTCTTTCTAATTGCTGCAGGTGTCGGGTAAGGTACATCCCAAAAGGGGCATTGTATTCTATGATGGGCCTGATGAGGGATGAATAAAGGGGCACGATTACCTCTCTTGATCTAGATGTGAAACCCTTCGTGATGAGGTGGGCTATGTAGAAGGTCTTTCTAACCACTTTGGCAATGTGGTTTTCAAAGGAGAGATTGTTATCAACTTGGGTCCCCAGGTCCCTAATAACTTTCTCTGTACTTAATGGGTTTCCGCCTATGTGGTAATTTGTGGGCACATTGTTTTGCCAAAGGGTATGACTATACATTTTTTGGCATTTAGCTTTAAACCATGGAGCTGGCACCAGTTATCTGTCTCTGTGAGACCTTTTTGAAGGATGTTTGTGTCAGCTGGAGAGTTGATTATGGCGCCCAGTTTGCAGTCCTCGAACTTGGTGAGCCATAGTCCTCCCACGTTTGCCTGTACCTCGGAAAAGTATATACCGAACAAGAGTGGTCCCAGGACAGAACCCTGTGGGACGCCACTTGTGACCGGTTTTGAGTCGGACATGGCTCCAGCAACTCTCACTCTGTGGGTTCTGTCTTTGAGCCAGTTTGCGACCCATCTTGTGACATAGGAGTTTATGCCCGAGTGGGGTATTGTGTCAAATGCCTTTGCAAGGTCCAGATAGGCTGTGTGGACTACCTTCCCTTCATCTATGGCTTTGGTGACTGTTTCAAAGAAGTCAACCAGGTTCAAAAGGCAGGATCTGCCCTTGGCAAAGCCGAAAGTACAGTTTTGTACCTACCATAAATGTAGATGTTCGAGTGCTAATACAGCTGCAATCCAGGCACTGTATGCACGATGGAACATCTGGGTAGGATCTAGTGTCTGTAGGTCCCCAATGTCTTTGTTTATGAGCTCCATGATGATCCTCTCCATAGCCTTGCAGACTAAGCTAGTCAGGCTTATGGGGCGATAGTTTCCAGGGTCCGTAGAGGCTCCACCTTTGTGGAGTGGGACCACTGTTGCTGTACGCCATTCTGTGGGCACATATCCTGTAGTGAGGCTGAGATTGTATAGTTGTTTTATTTGAGGGATTAGTTTCTCTTGGAGTTCATGTAGGATGCAACCTGGGACGCCATCTGGTCCCATGGAAGCAGTGTTTTTTGCTTTGGAGAGGGCAGCCTTCACCTGAGCATCAGAGATGTTTGGGAGGCAGCCCTCTTTCGGGATAGATACTTCCTCTTTGGGGAGTTTGCAATGAACCTGTCTGCCAGGATATTGGCGATGTCTGTGGGTTCAGTGTATTTTTTGTCGTTTAGAATCAACTCAGAACAAGTCTGGGAGTTGCATCTCAGGTTTCTAACATAACTGAAAAAAGCCTTATGATTGTCTTTGGTGTCCTGTGCAATTTTTCTCTCGAAGCTGGCCTTGGAGAATTTTATGAGGGATCGTAATTTTTTGCTAGTACTGATCAGAGATGCCTTCCCTATTAGGGATTTTGCTCTATTATGCAGTAGCTTCCTCCTTCTGTTGTACAGTTTATTTATGGCAGGGGTCCACCAGACTGGACACCTGCCTTTGGATGATTGGGTCTTGGTTTTGTTTGGGATAGCATGATCCATGCATTCCTGGAGATGTCCGTAGAATGCATTTATATAGGATTCTGCAGTTTGGGCCGTAGTTTCCACTGGCCCTGGGGCCTTGAAGGATTCCACTTCAGTTTTGAGAAGTGAGAAGTTCGCTTTGAGAAGTTCTTCACTGTGGTTTTCTGGGCTGAGGTGGGGTCGGGATGTGGACATCCAGTGAAATTAATTTATGGTCTGATCTTACCAATGAGGGATATACTTCTGGTGTGGAGCATAGAGTCCCCATGTTGGTAATGATCAGGTCTAGTATGTTGTCCCCTCTTGTGGGAGTGGTGACTAGTTGTTCCATAGCATTTGAGTTTATAATTTCCAGGAACCTTTGGGCTAAGGTGCTGGGGCTTGAGTAGTGCTCCCAGTCAATGTTTGGGTAGTTGAAGTCCCAATACAATGGTGTTCGGAGAGATCTTCATGTTCTCCAATGTTTTCAGGAAAGCCAAGTGGGATTCCTGACTTTGAGAGGGTGGTCTGTAGGATGCTATAAACTGAAAAGCAGTCTTCCCACTGTTAGTTGCACATGGATGGTCTCCGATACTTGCAATGCCACTAACCTGGAGGTGTGGATATCCTTGATAAATATGGAAAATCCTCCTTTTGTGGTTCGGTCTGGGTTTTAAAAGCATGATATGAGGTATAGCCTGGTAGTGCTGGGGTGCTCTCTGGAGCCTTGAACCAGGTTTCTGTCGCTGCACAGATATCAATGTTCTCCATACTGAGGAGAGCTTTGAGTGCGCATCTTGAGGTTAAGACTTCTGGCTTAGCAGCATTACCCTTAGTTTCTTGTTCCTTGTGCTGTCTATGGGGTGGGTTTGACTTTGAGCCTTGCCTAAAAAGGCACTATGGGGTGGCAAGAGCCTTTGCCAATATCCGAAAGCCCAGTGGTGACAGGTGCAAGCCGTCCCTAGCGAAGCAACGTGGCTTGTCGAGCATGTCATCCCAGGCTGACAGACACTGGATCCCCTTTGAAGGACACCAAAATTTTAGCCAATTGTTAAAATCGATCATTTTGTCTTTGTACTGTGGCATCATTCTAGGTGAAGGTAAGACGCTGCTCAAGGTCAGGGTCATACCAGCCTGAGCTACATGATCAGAGAGCTCCTCTATGTCTCTTTTCATGTAGTCCAGGGAGGTACGTCTCAGGTCATTCACACCAGCATGTACAATGACTGAGTCATATTTGTATTTGCTTTGGAGTGACCTGAGTGCTTGCGTTATGTGGAGGATCCTAGCACCCGACAGGCAGCTCACCATGACCTTGTTCAGACCTATGAAGTAATATACGGTAACTTTCCTCCGAATCCCATGTTAAGGAATAATTTCCCCTGCATCTCATAAACAGTACATAAAACACATTATGAAGTTGCACTGCTGAATTATACTCTAAATGTTTGTATTTGTTTTTAAAAGCGTGCCTGAAGCCAGCCTTTCAGTGCTTCAGCAAAATTTGAGACACTGTGTGAAGAAGTGGTCATACGTGTACACCATAAGTGGTCAGAAATTGGAATTCGCATGTGTGGAGCCCCAAATACAGTAATATTAGCACTGTCTACCAAAGACAGAAAAAATAAACTTTGAAATGCAATTCAAAATT
Source organism: Protopterus annectens (assembly GCF_019279795.1). NCBI lineage: Eukaryota > Metazoa > Chordata > Ceratodontiformes > Protopteridae > Protopterus > Protopterus annectens. Next base: position 28,298 of record NW_025048861.1, on the reverse strand, counting down.
GAGTAAAAGTAAAACTAGTTTCCTCACATAGTACGTATTCCTTTTTTGAACTAAATGTGTGATCGTGTGATCCACCTCATATAGGGTTGCCACCTCTGTAACAGGCAATAACATTATTTTTCACAAACTCATGCTTATACAAATATTCAAGCTCAAAAAGTGCCATAAACAAATTTGCATACATGGGGGCAAAAGATGCCCCCATGGCAGTACCCTGCAACTGGTGGTATACACATCCATCAAAGACAAAAAAAATATTTAATAAACAAAATTGTGTAAGTTCTATTATGTAACAGGACAGGGGAGAATTGCCCAAAGAATAATTCAAGGCTTTAATGCCATCCTGATGTCTAATACTAGTGTATAAACTTTTCACATCCATAACCACATAGTACATATCACTACTCCACTTAATGTCCTGTATTTTGTCCAAAAAATCAAGAGTCTTTTATATAAGACTGTAACTTCATAACATGAGACTTTAAATATTCATGTATAAGTAAGCCTATATTGGTCAAAAATATCCATGGGCACAGACAATAGGAAGACCAGGAGGATTCTGCAAACTTTTATGCAATTTAGGCAAACAATAAAAGGCAGGTAATTTACACCCACCCACATCAAACTTTCTGTCAACATCCCCTTGGGTCAAATAACATAGTCTGACCCCCTTCTCTAATAACACCTTATATTGTGTCATAACATTATTATAATCAACAATGTGACACTTTCTAGAAACATCCTCATTTCTTAGATGTTCATAACACATGTTGACATATTGTGTATAATGTAAAATAACTATGTTGTTCTCTTTATCAGAGGGCTTAATTATAATATATTTTCTTTGACTTAAATCAACCAGTGACTTCCATTCAGCCCTACTCAAATTATATGTAACATCTTTATGTTTATCAGAACTATCAAACGGTAGTATTATATGATAGTTAAGCATAGCAGAAAACTGTTTTATTGTCTCATTAATATAAGGGGAATAAATGCACTTTTAGTGGAAATAGCATGTGTATCTAACAAACAATAAGCATTAACATCAAAATCTGACATACAAGAAATGAAACTTTCATCATTGTTATGTGACATGCAAGAAATAAAACTTTCATTCTCTTTGTCAGCATGGTCAGAAACTTCAATATTCCTTGCATTGTCTGGCCTATTAAAAAATACTTTAAATGCAATTTCCTAACCAGAAAAAAAATCTTGTTTTAACATGTGAAGGTGAGGAATAACTGTATGTACAAACTTTAAATCAAATTGTAAAATATGGCACTCGTCATTTAAATTGCAACCTGACAAATTCACTAAACAGTTAGAATTAAAAGACACATTATCCAAACTTACTGGTAAATTTTCAGTTCCATCTACCTCATTTAAAATGAGGTCTATAGTCTGATCTAGTATAAACATTCTGTCCTTGAAAGTTCTTATTCCTTTTTCTGTTCTCTTGTCCACTCTGGTCATCTCACTGTCTACGAAAAGTTTGCATGGCTTCTGGACAGTGTGCATTGGGTAGAGGTGGATATGTAGATTTATCACTATCGCACCCACTTGTTAATCCAGCAGAAGAAGCAAAAGTTACTGAGTGTGAACGTTTTAAACCCCCATTTGAACAAACTTTTTTTTTGTCCCTTCTTTCATTCGTTTTCCAAAGAAAAGCATGCTTATTCTCATAATTACAAGAATCTCTCTTGATTTTACTTCTCTTTGTCTCAATCAAGAGAGATTTTAGTTCCCTAAGCTTGCCATTCAAGTCCTGTAACACCAAATCAACCTGAGAGGGAGCAAGCAAAGGAGACAAGATGAAAAAATTATGCTTTATATATTTCTTTAACTTTGCTTGCTTCAGCATGTCTCTCTTAATGAGAATAGAGACCCATTCACTTGCACAGCGGTGTGCTGCTGCCACCCAACAGTCACAAAAGGTTTTGTTAGCATCATTAGTTAAGTCAAACAGTGGAGTGGGACTTTTAAATGCCCGTGAAAAACTTTCAAAAGCAAACTTCATGTTACTTAAGACCGAAGTGAAAAGTTTCAAAGCCCCCATGCTAAAGGATAATGCTGCCCAAGCTGCAAAATCCTTTACTAATGCACTCTACGACCACCTACAAGAATCCATGGATCATGCTATCCCAAGCAAAACAAAGACTCACTCCTCCAAGAAAAGGAAATCAGTCTAGTGGACCCCTGCCATAAACAAGCTATACAATAAAAGAAGGAAACTAGTACAGAAAAGAGTAAAATCCCAAGAAGGGAAGACATCCCTGATCAGTATCAGCAAGAAACTACGTTCCCTCATACAATCATCCAAGGCCAGCTTCGAAAGAAAAACTGCAAAGGACTCCAAAGATAACTACAAGGCATTCTTTAGTTATGTCAAAAATCTAAGTGGCAATTCTCAGATCTGCTTGGAGTTAGTGCAGAATGGCACAAAATACACTGAACCAACCAATATTGCCATAATCCTGGCAGACAGGTTCAATGCAAACTTCAGCCCCATCTCACCCCCAATAGGACCTATAACCATACCAGAAGAATGTAGTGCTCCTGAAATCACAGACACTCAGGTTAAAACAGCTCTCTCCAAAGCCAATAACACAGCATCAGTGGGACCGGACAGTGTCCCAGGCCGCATCCTACATGAGCTCAAAGATGAACTAACCCCACACCTAAACACACTGTTCAAACTCAGCCTCTCCACAGGCTATGTGCTCATAGAGTGGTGGACAGCAATGGTTATTCTGCTCCACAAAGGTGGAGCCACAACAGACCCCAGGAACTATAAGCCTGACTAGCTTGGTCTGCAAAGCTATGGAATGCATCATTATGGATATCATTAACAGAGAAATTGGGAACCTTCAAACAGTAGACTCTACCCAGTTTGGCTTTGTTAAGGGCAGATCATGCCTCCTAAAGCTGGTAGATTTCTTTGAGACAGTTACCAAGTTTATAGATGGGGTAAAGGTGGTTCACACAGCCTACCTAGACCTCGCAAAGGCCTTCAACACCATTCCCCATTCTGGTATTCTAGACAAGCTCACCAGCCTGAACATAAACACCTATGTCATGAGATGGGTTGCCAACTGGCTCATGGACAGAACCCACATGGTAAGAGTTGTGAGGCTAGGTCTGACTTTAAACCGGTTACAACTGGCGTTCCCCAGGGGTCAGTACTAGGACCCCTCCTATTCGGCATATACTTCTGAGAGGTACAGGCAAGCACAGGAGGACTATGGCCGACAAGGTTCGCAGATGACTGCAAATTAGGGGCTATAATTGACTCTCCGGCTGACACAGACATCCTCCAAAAGGGTCTCACTGAGACAGATACCTGGTGTCAAAACCATGGCCTCAAGCTAAATGCCAAAAAGTGCATAGTCACCTCCTTTGGAAAAAACAAAGCACCCACAAACTACTACATAGGTGGTAGTCTCCTAAATACGGAAGACATAATAAGTTATCTGGGGACCCAAGTAGATAGCAATCTCTCCTCTGATAATCACATTGCCAAAGTGGTTAGAAAATCCTTCTATGTGGCCCACCTAATCACAAAAGGGTTGGCATCCAGATCAAAAGAGGTCATTGTACCCCTCTACTCATCACTCATCAGACCCATCATAGAGTACAATGCCCCATTTGAGATGTACCTTACAAGACACCTGCAACATCTGGAAAGACCACAGAAGTACCTCACCAAGAGGATCACTGGCCTTGAACAGATGCCCTATGCAGCTCTACTGAAGAAACTCAAGCTGTATTTGGTTGCATACCGCCTACTCAGAGGTGATCTCTGCCTGACATACAAGGCCATATCCAACCCAGAATTGATGGACATGCGCCACCTAAAGAAAACCATATCCCCTCGAGCCACATGTGGTAGGGATCTAATCCTCACCACAACAATAAATAGGATGTGCTGGAGGGATAGATTCCTGTCCCAGAGACTTCCCATGCTTTGGAACAAGATTCAAATCTACATTAGGCAGAGTTCCTCACTAACACTCTTCAAGAGAAACCTTGACGAGTGGATGGGAAACAGAAAGTTTACCCCAGGGATCACTTCAATGGTTCTGCTGGACAGAGGCACAGGGAACTAATCTAAGGTGGGGGGGTGAAAGCCAACACATTCTGGCTAAGCTTATAAATGAAATACAGAAAATGCATGAACAGAAGCGATGCAATCGGTTAAGCGCTTTCATCTGCCCTTAGCAGATTTCATCAGAACAATGAATAATTCTGCTTCCCTTCCTTAAATACCAAACATTTTGGCGCCAAACCTTAATAGATAGTGCATAATTGTTCAATTAATATAATCACAATATTACAATGTTGCTAACTAAATATATAAAATTACTAGCATATATGTATATTTTAATTTTAAATAAATAAATACAAATGGTCCCTAACCAATATCTGTATATGTTGAAAATATCTATTGTATAAAAGCATTCTTAAACAATATCACACTTGAAAAATTATATCTTAAAAAAGATTCATATACAATGTACATCCCTCAATGAATATCTCACACAATGCATGACTTCAATATAAAATACATAATTAAAAAATATAACTAATTGTTGACAAATATCAAATGTTGAACTGTCCTAGCTAATCTAACTGTCACAAAGCAAAATGTGTTGGGTATCAATACTTGAAACAGTCACCACTATATAAGTGGGTAGTTCATGTTTCCTAAAAACTCTCTCCATATAGTAGACTAACTAACTAAAGTGTGGTGACACTGGGAATGGAACACTACTACCATATTGCATGAAAGCAACAGGTTAGTTACAATCTATATTACAATCATTAGGTACCGGGAAGCCTAATGATACACCTATTATGGGCATCCCAATATTAAAAATGGTTTAATGCTGATGTGTTCATTGATACCTGGATAGGTGGTTGCATCTAACATAATTTGCCATTTACTTTCCAATGCTCCTAATTTTGCCTTCCAATTTCCATTCCCCACACTGTTGTCCACCTGATCTAATATAGCAAATTTAAATCCATGGTCATTTCCCTTGGTCATAATGTGTTTGCTTAAAGCATTTTTCTCATCTCGTTTTTTAATTTTATACGTGTGTTCATAAATCCTAGTTTTAAGCTTTCTTTCTGTTTTACCAACATAGTATGCATTGCATACTATGCATGTCGCCAAGTAAACAATCCCACTACTATTACAATTTCCTGATTTAAACTTGCAAATACTATAAGTAGTATTAATCAACTTAATGCTGTTCACTTCATTAATGTACTGACATTGTTTACAAGTACCACACTTTGTTGTCCCATTATTTCTTCCGTTTTTCACCTTGGTTTTCGTGTTATTTCTTTCAATCATTCTTTTTATGTTGCAGCCAGATTTGTAAATAATGTTTGGGGTATCACCTATAATATCCTTAGCATCACCTTCAAGTTTAAATACATACCAATGTCTATTTAATATTTCTTTGATGATGTTCGTGAATGGATTATACATAATGACACATACACGTCTATTGAATGTATTAGTGACTTGTTTTCCAGTATCTTGTTGACCTAATAATGGTCTATATTTCTTACCCCATTGAGATTCTACATACTTGATTACATCAGTCAGCATAGCTATAGGATATCCTCTGTCTAGAAATAACTGTTCTATAATATTGAGTTCATTGGACATAATTTCTCTTGTGGATGACATCCTTGCTGCTCTCACACATTGGCCCTTAACTATATTTTTAAACATGTAGGGGGGATGACAGCTTCCAAAATATATATAGTCGTTCGAAAACGTAGGTTTCCTATACAATTTTGAAGTGTATCCTTGACCATCAGAACTGATGTAAATATCTAAATATGCAATACCATATTTGTCTATAGTGTGGGTGAATTTTAAAAATTCAGTTGTATTGTTAATTGTGTTAATTGTGAACGAGTGGACAGCTGATAATTACTTGGTGAATAATGGAACTTTAAGTAACCCTAAGATTTATAATTTCAAAGGTTTTATGGTATATAATTACACTAATTTTGAAATTAAAGAAGAGCTGTTCACTTTGTTCAGTAAGGGAATGAAGTATATACCCCTTTTGATACCATCAAAGAAGTAAAAATGTACTGTCGAAGATTAAACTTGGCCTTCCAGTTTAAAGATAGTGAAAAATTATCCTTGGATTATGAGAACAAACTAGTTAAGAAAAGTACATATATACCCCCCAATAATACCCAGGTGTCTCTCTATGAGCAAGTGGTTTGTAGAGACATCTATTCCGCTTTCAATAACATTAGAAAGGGAACTGAATCTTATAGCTACTTCAAGGATAATCTTACTACCAATGAAAGGAAAATGTTAAATGACATTATGTCCAACAGTGATATAAGAATCATGAAACCCGACAAGGGTGGGGGCATTATAGTGACATATAACAATGAATACCAACAAAGAATCCATGAAATCTTGTTTGATTCTGGTAATTATGAAGCTATTTTCAAGGAACCAGATTAACATCGGACATAGAAGGATAGACTTAGTCATAGAAGAGTTCTTGTTGGACAATAGGATTACTGAGGAATTATATAATTTTTTAAGGAATGAATATCCAGTACTGGCTCACATAATTGGTATTCCCAAGATCCACAAAAACATCCAGAATCCACCATTAAGACCCATTATTTCCGGGTCCAAGTCGAAAACTTTCAACCTTGGTGTTACAGTGGACCACTGGACGAAACATATATATGAAAAAGTCCCACACCTCATTAAAGATTCTTGGGATTTATTAAAAAAACTGAACCAAGATGTTTGGAAAGAGGACATAACATTCATAACAGTGGATGTTAAGGATTTATTTTCCTGTATACCCAAGGATTTAGGACTTGAATACTTTAGTAACAGCCTGGTGAATTATTCTGGATATCCTTGGGATAAGATACAACTAATCACGTGTATGATGGAACTTATACTTGACCACAATTACATCGAGTTCCAGGGTGAAACTTTCAGGCAAACACATATTTGCTAATTTGGTTATGCTGGAATGGGAAAACCAGTATATATTCACCAGTGAATATTATAAGAACATGTTGTTGTACACTCAATTTCTAGATGACATACTAATTGTATGGAAGGGCGAAACAGAGAACATCCAGAATTTCATCAATTACATTAACAATACAACTGAATTTTTAAAATTCACCCACACTATAGACAAATATGGTATTGCATATTTAGATATTTACATCAGTTCTGATGGTCAAGGATACACTTCAAAATTGTATAGGAAACCTACGTTTTCGAACGACTATATATATTTTGGAAGCTGTCATCCCCCCTACATGTTTAAAAATATAGTTAAGGGCCAATGTGTGAGAGCAGCAAGGATGTCATCCACAAGAGAAATTATGTCCAATGAACTCAATATTATAGAACAGTTATTTCTAGACAGAGGATATCCTATAGCTATGCTGACTGATGTAATCAAGTATGTAGAATCTCAATGGGGTAAGAAATATAGACCATTATTAGGTCAACAAGATACTGGAAAACAAGTCACTAATACATTCAATTATGTGTCATTATGTATAATCCATTCACGAACATCATCAAAGAAATATTAAATAGACATTGGTATGTATTTAAACTTGAAGGTGATGCTAAGGATATTATAGGTGATACCCCAAACATTATTTACAAATCTGGCTGCAACATAAAAGAATGATTGAAAGAAATAACACGAAAACCAAGGTGAAAACGGAAGAAATAATGGGACAACAAAGTGTGGTACTTGTAAACAATGTCAGTACATTAATGAAGTGAACAGCATTAAGTTGATTAATACTACTTATAGTATTTGCAAGTTTAAATCAGGAAATTGTAATAGTAGTGGGATTGTTTACTTGGCGACATGCATAGTATGCAATGCATACTATGTTGGTAAAACAGAAAGAAAGCTTAAAACTAGGATTTATGAACACGTATAAAATTAAAACGAGATGAGAAAAATGCTTTAAGCAAACACATTATGACCAAGGGAAATGACCATGGATTTAAATTTGCTATATTAGATCAGGTGGACAACAGTGTGGGGAATGGAAATTGGAAGGCAAAATTAGGAGCATTGGAAAGTAAATGGCAAATTATGTTAGATGCAACCACCTATCCAGGTATCAATGAACACATCAGCATTAAACCATTTTTAATATTGGGATGCCCATAATAGGTGTATCATTAGGCTTCCCGGTACCTAATGATTGTAATATAGATTGTAACTAACCTGTTGCTTTCATGCAATATGGTAGTAGTGTTCCATTCCCAGTGTCACCACACTTTAGTTAGTTAGTCTACTATATGGAGAGAGTTTTTAGGAAACATGAACTACCCACTTATATAGTGGTGACTGTTTCAAGTATTGATACCCAACACATTTTGCTTTGTGACAGTTAGATTAGCTAGGACAGTTCAACATTTGATATTTGTCAACAATTAGTTATATTTTTTAATTATGTATTTTATATTGAAGTCATGCATTGTGTGAGATATTCATTGAGGGATGTACATTGTATATGAATCTTTTTTAAGATATAATTTTTGTGATATTGTTTAAGAATGCTTTTATACAATAGATATTTTCAACATATACAGATATTGGTTAGGGACCATTTGTATTTATTTATTTAAAATTAAAATATACATATATGCTAGTAATTTTATATATTTAGTTAGCAACATTGTAATATTGTGATTATATTAATTGAACAATTATGCACTATCTATTAAGGTTTGGCGCCAAAATGTTTGGTATTTAAGGAAGGGAAGCAGAATTATTCATTGTTCTGATGAAATCTGCTAAGGGCAGATGAAAGCGCTTAACCGATTGCATCGCTTCTGTTCATGCATTTTCTGTATTTCATTTATTTGCTGTATGTGGATATGGACTGCAGTGTTTGTGAATAAACATCTGTTTAAACTAGTGAGAAATATTCTCTAATTTGGTTACTGACACGTCTGTCAGCATTCACCTAGAGTCCAGCTCTACTCGAGTTCCAGGTCTGTGGGTGTCGGAAATACCATTTTGTTGCTGTGTGCCTTTTTCTTCAGTTCTAAGCTTATAAATGCCTTTGGGGAGATAGCCTAGTACCTACCTATGAACCTATAATTGTTAAGTTGTTCAAAATCTGAGCATGTGATTCAAACCGCAGTTAAACCCCTCCCCCCAAGAACATACACCTGACACCCACATAACAGTATATACACCCTGTTACACTGAATGCTACTGTATTCCAATGCTGATCAATCTAAGCTTACCTGCATGCTCCTCTGCCATGGCAACTGTGGCACCCACATCCACGATGTACAGTGTGATAGATACCTGTGCGCTGTTGTGTGTTCCTAGGTTCACAAGGATTCCTCAGTGGCTGAGAGTGGTTGTTCTGCTGCATGCCCTACACCAATGACACCATAATCCTGGGCTACATTTGCTGCTGTTGTGCATGCAGCATTAATCATGCCTGTTGCACAGTGTTGAACCTGCTTATATGTCCTGCTCTGTTGACTTATGGCATTCATGTCACGGACAAGGTCAGCCCACAATGCCATCTGCTGTTCACTGTTTTGCCTCCCTCAGACAGTAGGAGTTCATGGTGTTGATGGAGGACTTCCAGTATTATACCATTCTCTGCATTCATGAAAGGGGCACAGTGTCTGGGATACATGTTTCCTTGATAGACAACAGAATGGGAACACATGTCAGGATCACATACATGGAAGTACACAATGTAGAGATACAACAAGAACATAATGCTTGGCAGTATCAACTGCTTGATCACACATGTCATATTCCATAGTGTGCAAACATACTAAGTGTGTGGATACAACTAAGGTACTAGTAATAGTCATTTATTCCCATGTGTGCCATGACAGATACTGCTATATGATCAACATACACCTGACAATGGAATCCATTGTTGTGTGTCCCCTAGGGGCAACCCCCCCCGATAATATGTCAAAACAACAGTGCCAAACAAATAGCAGTGTGCTATTACAACCACTATAAAGGGACAGTCCCACAAGACCAGTGTGCCACACTGACAGAAAACATTCCACCCATGATGTATTGTACATCCTCTGTAGGTGTAACAAATATGGAGATCAATGACATGCCATTATCACAGTTCTAAGAAAAGCTTAATGCTGTAATCCCCATTCCCACTAAGTATATTCACACATATGCATCATGTTGTTAACAAAAAACTTACATATCTGATGGAGTACAATACTCCTCTGTTGATATGTGCAGATATATAAAGTTTTTGGGAATGCATTTACTGTGTGAAGAAAGTCTCATACAGACTTGTTCCCCACAGCCAGCTATTTGCCTTTTTAACATGCTTCTCATTACCAGATGATTGACTCTTAACCAATCTGTGGTTCTGAAATGCTAACTGCAGCCAACACAGCTGATTTGCACTATCATCAGCCAATGACATGCAACCACTGAACAAGATAAAAGGCCGTCGTGTAGATTAGAAGCCCTTTCTGATATGTTGTGCTGGACATTACTGGGGTGAAGATACTACGTCATCACAAAGGGTAGGTCTGTAACAGCTACTTTTACATACAGATGTGTGTGCTACAGGCTGCAGCTACTGCTGCAGGCAATAGGCATAGGCAGAGAGTGTGAACATTTTGGAGGACACAAGCTGTAAAAGTAACTGTGAGATCTGTGTCAGCCTTGTTGTAGAAGCAGAGCCAGAGTAAGGGTACCCCTTCCACTCAAATTAAGTCATGCATTTAAGGTAAGTATGTTGGACAATGGCATCACTAACAGAGTACTAGGCAACATGTTTGTTGTGTCCTTGAGCTACATGTAGTGGTAAATATAATATTAAGTCGACCATTTGGGCAGCTGTCTGGCCATGTTTTACAGTCTGGTACTCATTTGGAATGTGTATGAGGGGCAATTCTTGTTACTAGCAGAGGCTTCATATGTGCATATTAGTTGTGCAGCTGTGCTAATCTGTAATATAATTATGAAAGGATTGTCTTCTGTACTCTGAAAGTTGTGGGTCTCATTTGCATTACCTGAGTTAAAATCCTATGTGAATGCATATTAATGCATGACCTGACACTTTATGCACTTATAGTGTTGCTGTAGTTATATGTGAAGTGTGTTCCTATCTGCAGGCCTGTGACTTCCAACAGTGAAAAGCAAACATTTGATTTGGAATGCATTGTGTGGATAAAGAATGCATGACTCAGTCATTAATTGCTGGTTTTACAATAATGTAATTTAAATGCTACACACCACTGGATTTGAACCCATGACTGTGTGTGGTGAAAGTTACTAATTGCACAACATTTAACAGACTGAGCTACTGAGTCACTGTTAAGCAGGTGTAGTTGTCAAGATATAAGTGCACACATACAGATTGTGATATACTTTTTTACATCCATCATTATATTTATGGCTTTATATGGATGTATTTCTCCACCAGAGTCCCAGTTCAACGTGTATGTTGCCATTAATGTTTTAGAAGGTGTATTTCTAAATGTTACTGATAAATGTGCAATTTTACCTGTTATTAGAGACCTCACTTACATCCATTATTCCATGTCTAGCTTTCTACTGGTGTACCCTTGCACCAGGCTCCAAGTTACACTCCCATTTTTTCCATTACTGTTTCAGCAAGTTTGTGCAATACAGCACAATGCAGAGCTTTGCTTATATTCCCTTAGTGACTGTAACTTGCATTGATTATATTTTGCTTAAACCACCTGTTTTAATTAACAGCTGTGTGGCATGGCATGTTAATGCAGTGGTTGGCAGGTGCAATGATCTTGGGTTCAAAATTTAAAATGTGTTCCTAATTTGGGGCTTTCCCTTAGATATTTTCTCTTTGCTCCAAATTCTTTTGGCAAACATTGAGACCTCTAGGAGCAGGTGTTTATTATCATTTAAAACACATATCTCAATATAGCTCTTTTTAGCTGAGCTTAGCAATGCTGTGCAATGTGCTGCTTCACTCAGCATTGTGCAAAACAACTTTAAAGAAAAGAAAATGGGGAGAGAGGAAAGTGGTGAAATGGGGTGCAAGCAGGGGGAAAAACAAAGTGAAAGACAGGTAGGCATGTGCAGAAAGAGTGTAGGAAACAACCATAGCTATCCATTTCTTGTACAGCAACAACTGTGCACTTTGTCAAAATTTGTACATGACTTTGGATTCTCACCCCCAGAGAGAGGGGCTGAGGACAACATAATTGCATTGTCAATACAATTGAACCAAATTACATGTGTCCAGTGGATGTGTGTGTGTGAAATGGAGAGCTATGTATGGGATGATATTTTTTGGGGACAGGTGCATATTTTTTTAAGGTGAGAGTGGAATGTTGGGAAGGGACATGGGTACATGTGGACGAGGAAAGTTGGGTAGGTGAGGAAGCTTTTGCAGACAGACAAGACATTAGATGGGGTAGTTTGTGACACAAGAAGGGGATGAACACTTTGGATGGGGAGGGTGTTGTGGAATCACAGTTCCATGTGCCTCCACAAGGTAGCAGCATGAATCAAGTCCCAACCCATGGGACTGTCAACACTGCTCTGTCACTGCCCTGGAGGTGGCAGTGGTGGAGGCGGGGCCCTGGGGTGAGCCTGCGCCATCTGGGTGACCAGCATGCTCTCCATCTGGTGCAGGCATTGTCCAAACCTATAGTACATGATCCTGCATACCAAAAATCAGCAGTTCATCATGGGAGACAACTCCCCCTCCACTACCGCTCCCAGAGGGGGGCACAGTCCTGTCCTGTGGGTCAGAACTACCCAATGCCACAAGTAGTGTAGGAGCCGCAGAGGGGATACCACTGGTCTGGGTCTCAGACATGCTGTGGCCTGCTGCCATGGCAGGAGGAGGCAAGGTCGGTGAATCACAGGAACCGACCTACCTTGACACACTGTAGGAAATTAGTTATAACAATAAGTTAAGGTTAATAATAACCAAACCAACGTTAGTATTAATATAATGGAACATAATATTGATTAATCCAAACACATATTAAGGTATATTAGGTAGAACACAACATTAAATAGCATAACAATAAGTATGTTAACAGCAAGCCAGTATGAAATAAAGCATAAGGCCTGCAAAACAGTTAGTGTAACAAAATATATTAATATTAAATCATAATAATAAATAACAATAATAACTTAAAGAAGATATGGGGTGTGGAGAGAGAGAAAAACATACCATTAGTGATGTCACAGATGATATCCCTAAAAGACTGTCAATACATAGTTCTATGGGTGTGCAGTGTCATTTGTGATACAGTGACTACAATTCTTCTCTTGATGATGTAGCATGTACATACCTCTCAAGCTGTAAGCATGGAACAGTATGGGCCAAGCACTAACAAATGCAGGTACACAACTACACAGATCTGTTTCACATAATGCGCACATACATGACTACCAAGGTGTTCTGTAAATGGATTTGACAATACATTGCATTCCAGGTAATCATTTATCTGCTAATCATGGACCAAAAAGATTGGGCAGTTGTAATTACATCATGAAAGATCTTGGCAGTTGAGAGGTATATTTGTGTACATTAAGTTAACTAGACAGCCATCATGTCTTAGTTGGCAGGCATGGGAGTAGAACCCAAAAGCTGTGACTGCAGGGGACATCTTCAAATAATATAACAACTGACTGCAGCAACTTAGAACAGACATGCAATGACTATAGCCCTACTGCAAGTATTAAGACACATTTTGTTATGAAAACACAATCCTGCTTTACACTTTATTGGCATTGCTGCTAAGTATCTGTTAAGTATACACACAATATCTACCCATAAAGTGGGCTACCTCTCCCTTGGCTACCTTACCCATGTACTTTTTGTTCCTGGAGTGGGAGAAAAAGAGATCATTATGTGACTGAAAGTAGCCTGGAGACAGCCTTGAACCATACTGTTGGTTGTGCAATACATTTTTCAAGTAATTACTTTTGCATTCTACAATTGTTACAGTTTTACAGTTGATTGCAGTGACATTAGAACAGACATGCAATGAATACAGCTCTACTACAAGTATTAAGACACATTTTGTTATGAAATGACAATCATGCTTTACACTTTATTGGTATTGCTGCTAAGTATCTATGAAGTATACACACGATATCTGCCCATAAAGTGGGCTACATTACCCACATACTTTTTTGTTCCTGGAGTGGGAGGAAGAGAGAGCATTATGTGACTGAAAGTGGCCTGGAGGCAGCCTTGAACTGTACTGTGGGTTGTGCAATACATTTTTCAAGCAATTACTTTTGCATTCAACAGTTATTGCAGTTTTACAGTTGGCTGCAGTAACATTACAACAGACATGCAATACATACAGCTGTACTGCAATTATGTTATGAAACCACAATCCTGCTTTACACCTTACTGCTTATTGTTACTAGTATTGTTTATTGGTTATTGCACTACAGTTTTTATTATTTATTTATTACACTACAGATTTTATTTTCTATTATTTATTGCACTACAGATTTTATTGTTTAATGTTTATTGAAATACAGTTGTCATAATATATCTGCACTTACCACACTCACGGCACATCTTGGCCAGGTGCCTGGCATGGGACTGCATGTTGCAAACCCTCTCAGCTGCAGCTTTTGGAAGAGAAGCACACCATTATGTATACCAGTTTTGCACAGATTCAGATTGTATTTTGGTAAAGTAGTGGCAGAAATACTTACGTATGCCCAGCCCTGTATTCTTGGACCCAGGTGTCCAAAGTTCCCCTCTTTTTCCGCTTCAGGTTGTCATAGTGGTGACAACACTGCTCACCAGTACGGGAGATACCAGTAGCACTGATAAGTTCCCTGGTCAAGCAATCCCAGGCCTCAGCCTTACATTCTGAGCCCTGGTAACCATCCTGAAACAGCCTATGTTTGTAATTGCATACGAGTAGCCCAATAATCATCCTGGACTCCAGCACACCTCATCTCTGTGCCTGAAAGCGTGCACCCTCTCCAACACTTCCTGGCATATGGTTCAACAAATCACTGAAGCCTCCACGATCTGCAACAAATAATTTTTATTTAAAATAAAACAAGCGCTTTCACGCAGCTAACACTGCGCTTCATCAGGTTACAATTAAAAATGACAAAAGTTCATCTTATGTAGTATAATACATCTCTTAATTGGTTATAAATTTAGGCGGGTAAAAATCAATTATACAATTCTAAAAACCTGATAGTTACTTGGCTTATAATTATGCCCATATATGGAAGGTATTTCCTGTGGTAAAACTTCTTAAAATATCACGAAAGATGTTAGTCATGCATTCAATAAACATGAATATAAAGCAAAATATTCTTCATCCATTAGTTATATATTAATCTAGGTGAACACAATAGTAAACCTAAAAATTTTTAATGTCTTTATAAGCATAAAAATTGTAATATAAGGTAAGCATCATAAACTATATTCTTGTTGTTAATATCTAACTGTTTTATCAAATCAATTCATATAGTGTTATGTATATCTATATATTTAATTAAATAGTATATGAAATCATAAATTTCCCATATAAAAATAATCATTGAAATAAATTAAAACATATGTATATATATATACAAAAAAACAATATATTAGTTATGTAAATGAATCCATCAGCTAACATATAAAAATGTAAATATGTCTTCTATGTGATCAATTTATAGTTACATTAATAACATATTTCATGCTAATAAAAACACATAAATTAAATATATAAACTTACTCATATTTATATTCAAATAACTTGTTCATATATTCCTAGCATCATATTCAATTTAATAGTCTATAATAGTGCTGGTTTGATGCTGATCGCTGTATTTAGTCCTGGCTCTATGTGCGCCCTGAGTAACAGTATCCATTTCAACTCATAGAGTTCTAACGTGTCTCGTGCATTACCTTCCCTTCTATTTGGATAAAGTATCTGTAGGACCCTAAATTTAAACCAATGCGATGTAAATGTCTGACAATGCCTAGCTAGTACATTATTGGTATTCATTTTACGTATGTCATATAGATGGTTGTAGGCTCGATCTTTGAGCCTACGTGTTGTCATACCTACGTAATACACATCGCAGGAGCCACATGTAGCTAGGTATATAATATTTGCAGTGTCACAAGTAGCATAAAAATTGGTACGAATTTATAACCTGTCTGTATATTTTCATATGACTGCTGGTCACTAATATAATTACAGATACAACATTTGTTGCATGGATATGTTCCTTGCCTATAATTCATCCTAATGTCCATAGGAATATGTAATGTTTTCTCTTTGCACAATAGTCTCTTCAAATTCGGGCAGTTACTATATCTGAAGATGGGGTATTCACCCACCACATTCTTCAGATCTTTATTCATATATAGTAATTTCCAGTTCTTATGGATAATCTCTTTGATATATTGAATGTCATTAGTAAATTTGATATCATATTGTATCCTACACTTGTTGGATTTATTATAATGCCTACATCCGTTTGGTTTGTATTTCATTTTACATGCCATATTAGTTCTCTCTTTAGATGGAATTTCAAGATGGTCAGAATATCCCCTATCCATAAAACATTTGGTTTGAAAATCCAAAAACATTTCTCTGTCCTTTTCATCACTACATATTCTAGTTATTCTATTCATCTGATTTTTCACAATATTGGGGAAAATATGGCGTGGATGCATACTCTCATGGTGTAAAATGGCATTCTTCCAGCAAGGTTTTCTAAACAATGATGTAGTAAATCTATTCAGATTATTTTTTATTATTGTTACATCAAGGTAGTTAACCTTGTGTAAAGAAGCTTCGTAGGTGAAGCTAAGGAAGGTGGTGGTTGATTCCATATATTTAACAAAACATTCTAAGGATTCCTTGCTCCCATTCCAAAAAAGTAGAATATCATCCACAAATCTCCTATAATATATTACATTTGTGGTAAAATTCTCATTATTTAGAATATAAGTTCTCTCCCATTCGAACACAGCTATATTGGCATAGACATTCGCGCAGGGGGTGCCCATGGCTACCCCCCATGTTTGTCTATAGATCTTATCTTGAAACATAAAGATATTGTTGTTGAGTATAAGCTCTAATAGAGTACATGTTACAAATTGTTCATTCTGGTTACCCATTTCGAAGTCATTCAAACAACTTCTAACAGCCTCTACACCAAAGTCATTGGGTATACTCGTGAACAAATTTCTTATGTCTAAAGTAACCAGTAATGTCTCCTTATTAACTTTTTCGATCCATGATGAATTTTCAAGATCTTCTAATAGTTTATATGAATTTTTTAGTATAGTAGGGATTTTATCTACCAAAGGAGCTAACTTGTATTGCACATATTGTGATGCATTCTCGGTCACCCATGACCGGCCTGATACTATAGGCCGTATTGGTGGTGGGTGTAGCCCTTTGTGCATTTTAGGAAGTCCTTTTATGATAGGAATTAAAGGAGCTTTTATATCTAAATAATCATATAATTGCTTATCAATGCATCTTGTCATAAGAAGATCATAAAATGAATCTTGGACATTACTGATTATTGATGTGGTATCTGATCTATTAATCATTAAATATGCTGTGTCGTCACTCAACATCATAGTCATCAAATTATTATAAAGGCAGGAATCCATTATTACCACCCCCCCCCCTTTGTCTGCAGGTTTAAATACCAGACTTTCATCATTACATAACAATTCTAACCTATGTCTTTGCACTTTGTTCAAATTATAAAACAATTTCTTATGTCCTTTTTCTTTATAATATGCATAAAAATCAAATTCACACGCTCTTAAGAAACATTTTATCGAGCCAGGTATCGGTGGAATAAAAGTACTTTTCCTTTTTGGAGCCATTGTGCTGGGTATGCCATCGACACACTCAGAATTCTGAAACAGCAGTTTCAAAGTCAGCTTTCTGGTGAATTTCCGAAGCATTATAAGTGTATCTGAGAGTTCACTGCCTCGTGATGGAATATATGATAAGCCCTTGTTAAGTACGGAACACTCAGTTTCAATTAACTCCCTCGTTGAAATGTTAAAAAATAGGATGTTCAAATTTTCTTCTTCCTGTTCTCCCAGTTGTCTCCTGACATTTTGCGCTTCCCCCTTCCCCTGCTGGTGGAGCGCATTGGGACTCGTTGTTTGTAAGGGAGCGGGGAGTTTAAAAATGACGCCTTGTTAAAGGTAGCACTCAATACACTTGTACCCTCTTTCGGTCTAGCTCCTGCAATTGTACATTTTAGACCTTGTTGGTTACAAGGTAGAGAGGAGGCAGAGGAGGTGATATCTTCCTCTGCTAACGGTGGAGTGAGCGTGCCACTATTGGACTTACTATTATCTAGATTTACAGAGGTCATGTCAATAATCGGGCTATTCACTACATCATTATTAGCCCGATTAGTCTCTCCATTTACTGCTGCTTCATTATATCTCGGCCAAATAAAAATATTGCCGACTTGAAAGTCATTATTGGTTGTGCAATACATTTTTCAAGTAATTACTTTTGCATTCTACAGTTGTTACAGTTTTACAGTTGATTGCAGTGACATTAGAACAGACATGCAATGAATACAGCTCTACTACAAGTATTAAGACACATTTTGTTATGAAATGACAATCATGCTTTACACTTTATTGGTATTGCTGCTAAGTATCTATGAGGTATACACACAATATCTGCCCATAAAGTGGGCTACATTACCCACATACTTTTTTGTTCCTGGAGTGGGAGGAAGAGAGAGCATTATGTGACTGAAAGTGGCCTGGAGGCAGCCTTTAACTGTACTGTGGGTTGTGCAATACATTTTTCAAGCAATTACTTTTGCATTCAACAATTATTGCAGTTTTACAGTTGACTGCAGTAACATTACAATAGACATGCAATACATACAGCTGTACTGCAATTATGTTATGAAACCACAATCCTGCTTTACACCTTACTGCTTATTGTTACTAGTATTGTTTATTGGTTATTGCACTACAGTTTTTATTATTTATTTATTACACTACAGATTTTATTTTCTATTATTTATTGCACTACATATTTTATTGTTTAATGTTTATTGAAATACAGTTGTCATAATATATCTGCACTTACCACACTCACGGCACATCTTGGCCAGGTGCCTGGCATGGGACTGCATGTTGCAAACCCTCTCAGCTGCAGCTTTTGGAAGAGAAGCACACCATTATGTATACCAGTTTTGCACAGATTCAGATTGTATTTTGGTAAAGTAGTGGCAGAAATACTTACGTATGCCCAGCCCTGTATTCTTGGACCCAGGTGTCCAAGGTTCCCCTCTTTTTCCGCTTCAGGTTGTCATAGTGGTGACAACACTGCTCACCAGTACGGGAGATACCAGTAGCACTGATAAGTTCCCTGGTCAAGCAATCCCAGGCCTCAGCCTTACATTCTGAGCCCTGGTAACCATCCTGAAACAGCCTATGTTTGTAATTGCATACGAGTAGCCCAATAATCATCCTGGACTCCAGCACACCTCATCTCTGTGCCTGAAAGCGTGCACCCTCTCCAACACTTCCTGGCATACCAACAGTTATACAAACTCCAGCAAATGGTGCAGAATTTCTGCCTATTGGCCTTAATATAGACAGTTTTTCCACCCTTACACATCATAATGCAGCATTCAAAAAAGCGCCATGTCACTTAGCATCACACAAACCCACTAAGCAGAGCTGAGCATCACACAAATTCACACAACTGTGATTTTAGCGAAGCTTAGCAACACACAAACAGTAGTAGCCATTAGCCATGTTTAAGCAGTGCTTAGCACTGTGCAGCTCTTGTAAATGTAACAATTTTGCTTTTAAATTGAACAAAAAATGAAATGACATTAAAAAATAGTATGAGTGCTAGGGACTTGAACCAAGGACGTGCTAAGGTTTAGGACATGACTCTACCCATTTAGCTACTTGGATAGTGTGTAAACTAGTATATCTATCAACTAAAAATGGAGGTGTCATATACTTTTAAAGAAGGCATCATAAAGCATTCATGAATGAATAATGAATTAAATTAAAGTATTAAAACATTGACAGTAATCACAAAAATCCAAGTACACCAGTCCTCAAGAATTGCAAACAAAGCTTTGGGTGAACCTAAAATCATAAGTAAAAGAATTTAACTTAATGTTTTATCCTTCTTATATATATTTATATTGCACACAAGAAGTGAATCTCCTTGTCCCCAATCTCTTTATTACAGTTACTTGTTATTTCATTATTAATCACGTCTAACCTTTCTTTAATACTGGGATGCCTTTAATATATAAAAATTGTCGTTTTTCCCCTAAAACCTTTCTTTAATCATAGTCATATTCCACAACTTTCCAATTATCCATAATGAGAGTTTTGACTAAATAAGTTTTAGATCCAAATGTTAATACCATCATTTGTCAAAGTTCTTTTCCTCTGGTACATTCTTGCTATTATCTCCATTAACCAAACCTTTTACACAATAAGGACAGAAATCTTGTCCAGCTATTTTTAAATATTTTCCCCAGGATTCACAAAGGTTCCATGCAAGAATAAGTTATTCTTGCACAGAACCAACCCTGTCCATGTAGAGCAGCAGCTCACCTTGCATATTCATGAAGGCACTCTGCTCTACTCTTAAACAGACACTGTCTGTGTGTACGAGCACAGGGAGTGTGTCTGAGAGCAGTGCTCTCAGTATAAAAATGCCACCTGCACTCCATAATTTCTGTACGGCAATCTAAATATAACGAGAGTGTCCTCGGACATCATTACTTGTCAACCAGACAAGTAATCTGGGCAAAGCCATGGACAAATGTGAGATATTGCTCTCACAAATGTACAAAGTCAATAGATTGACAGGCTTCACAGTAGCATTAAGTACACAAATGGTATGAAGTGTAAAACCCAAATGTCTGTCATTATTTCCTAATGCAGTCCATAATGCCCTGCCACTAATCTGCCAGAAAGCCACAATTCAATGAAAAATGGACCAAAAATATAAGGTAAATATCTGGGCAGTCTGTGACAATCTGTACAGTTGAGAGGTATGACGGATACTGTTAGTGTCCATTGAGCATACCTCAAATGCAAAGCCTGCCATGTCATCACTGTTGTAAAAACACAGCCCCCTCACAGATCAGAAATCAATGTGCATACCCCTACAGTATAAAAATAAAACACAACAGTTTACATTTTTTTTTTCAGTCCGCAATAAAGCTTAAGCGTTGCTGAGCGGGTGTGTGCATCCCACAACTCTGCTCAGCCAAGCTTACACATCATAAGGAGTTAATAAATATATACTCCAAAACACAGCAATGCAGAAATAGTGAAGTGATTAGAGCATTTGCTTTGCTAGTAGTCTTTCCTGGTTCGATCCCCAGTAAAGCGAAATAGTATTTCACATGTGAAAGAAGTACATAATTTATTTTTTTAATAATTAGGTAGTAAATAACATACATTTGTTAACCAGAGTAGTTTAGTAGCTCCAGATTTGAGGTGTCACTGTAATAAAGTTGTTAATCCCCGTATAAACACAGGTGACCCATACAGTATAGTCACTCAAGAATAAATGTAATGAAAGCACACTGGGGGATGTCAGGGAAGGTAAACAAAATTATAATATGTCAGGAATGATGAATTAATCCCATACAGTTGATAGTCCATAACATAAAGCATAAGCAATGCTAAGCATTGCACAGCTATGCTGAACAGGTGTAAGCATTGTGTAAATATGAATGCTAAGCAATGAGTAGCCCAGCTAAATGGATTTGCCGATTGGTAAGCAGTGCTGAACCTGCCCTTTTAAGCACTGCCAACCTTAGCTAAGCATGTTTGCCCATAGATTAACTGAGCTCAGCATATTCAAAATCATCCAATCATGGCAAAGGGTGGGAAATTGGCCTTATTTAAAACTTGCAAGTGGGAATACAGCTCATAACTGGTTGTAGCTTTCCACTGTAGGCAGTATGGCAAGTGTTGGAGAAGGCATGTGTTTTCAGGTGCAGTGCTGGGGCATACAGGAGTCCAAGGTCATGGTAGGACTCCTTGTTAAAAACCATGACGTGAGACTGCTGCAGGACCAGTACCAGGGCAGAGTCCTGGGAAAGTCTCACCCATGATCTCACCAGTGCCACTGGCATCCCTCAGACTGGTGAGAAGTTCGACATCACTATGCCGACTTGAAGCAGAGAAAGAGGGAGCTCTTGGACCAGTGGGTCCAAGAAGCATGGCATAGAGATGACGTCCCTGGCATGTGTAAGTATTTATATCAATAACTGTTTACCAAAGTTCAGCCTGTGCATGTGATGGATAGGCATGCATAAATGTTTCTCTATCTTCTTTACAGATCCAGCTGAGCAGGCTGTGAACCAGGAAGCCTATGCCAGCAAGTTGCAAAAGCTGCATCACGAGGCTGGTGAGTAACAATCTAGCTTGTAGTATTCTTACCAAATAAATATAAAGAAGTAAAATGTCACCTGGCAGTATTAAAAATGGGTATAGTTTGTACTGAATAAAGCAGACAATATTACAGTAATAGTCTCATATAGGTTATATATGATTAAAACTGTAACTGCCTGTCAATAAAATTCAAAACCCTGGACTGTTTGTGTTTACTCTAGTATGGTATGAATTGAAAAGAGTACAGGTTATGCATAGCAATTATAGCTCTGAAAGCATTAAACAATTAAGTCTCATCTAACAAAGTTAGTGCCTCTGTAACACACGAGATTAACTGATATTAAAAATGTCATGCACCAAGATCTGATATCGGAATAGTAATGTTGTGTTAACTTTGAAGATTGGAGGAAGATGGGAGAAGGCTGCCAGCCTAGTCAAATATAATTTGATACATAATTCTATCAACTGTATAAATAAATGTAAAATACAGGCTTGTGTTTTTAAATGAAAGAAAATGCTGTAGAATGTAAACTTCAAGATTGTTGCAACATTACCATCTGCTGTAAGGAAAACCAAGCCAAGCATTTCAAATGTGTCTTTTGAAGCTGAAGAGATCTTATGAATCTCTTTGATGTTTACAAGTTGGCTCCAGTGAGTCTGGATGAAGGTTTCAGGCCCATTGTTTTAAGGTTAAAGTTAAGGACCAAAATTTACATGTGGAAGGTGCTTTATTGCTCTAGTTTCAACTAGAGTGTATATGTGAAATGCCTTTTATTGTGGTAGGTGCTTTATTGCTCTGGTTTCAGCTAGAGTCTATATGTGAAATATACCAAACAAAAACAGTCCTTGAACCAAATAAGGAATCAGATGCAAAACCAGAGAATACAAGAAAAAAAATAATCTGGTTCCACACAGCAGTGAAAATCAATATGTCTTTATTGTAGTAGGTAAGCGCTTTCTTGGAATAACATCCGCTTCATCAGACCAACAAAGACAGAATAGCAGTTACATTTTTAAACACTAAAACATCCAATCAAAAATCAGATAAAATGTGCATCATAGCTAAAAGCCATGTGATAAAATAAATCTGTAGAATATATAGATCGTTAAAAAATTGAAAAAAACAGAGTAAATGAACAATGTGTACTTAAAACTGGTAACAAATACAATAGTAAAAAATAATAAAAGATGGACTATTGAAACATATATGATAAAATATTAAAAGAGAAATCAATGCCTTAATGACAGTGCTTTAAGGAAGGGTTTCAGGGAAACTCTGTTGTTTAAACCAGGAGGTTTATCAGCTTGAAAGCGCAAAATCCATTTCTGTTCACTAGATTCTGTTCTATTATTTATGTCACCTCCTCTCTTGGTACTATGCCGAATCTCTAGTACCATAAAGCTAAATTTATGTTCTTTACCCTCTTTAGCCACATGTAGTGATAGTGCGCTGGTTTCTTTAACATTCCTGATATCCCCAAGGTGTTCAAGTATTCTAACCTTAAACTCCCTGTTCATTTTCCCTATGTAAAATGAGAAGCAAGTAGTACAATAGCAAAAATAGACAACATGTTTTGTTCGACAATCTGCATAAACAGCAGTATCTATCTTAAAACCCAAAGTGGGATGTGTGAAATGATTACCAATATGTATATGTGTACAGGCCATAGAATTCCTACACATATATGTACCAAGTCTATCAGATATTATAGTTGATTTAGTATTAAAGGATCGATAACAGAGCTAACTCTTAAGTGATCTATTATTTCTAAAAGCAAAATTTGGCTGTGTGCCAATGACCCCATTCAACTCATGTAGAGTAGACAGAATATCCCACTTCTTTTAATAATATCACATGCTACATGCACATTACTGGCAAAGGGCAATGGCATCCTTAGTTTATTCCTAGAGGTATCAGTGGAAGCATCACTTGAAAAAGTATTGTCAATATTATCCCTGTTGTTAATACTAGTGGGGAGGGGGGAAAAGTATGACTGGCACTTACCTGATCCATGCCACCATCCTTCTGCTATTTGAGAACCAATACTTTCACTACTATAGCCTTTTTCTAAAAATTCTTGTTTAAGTGTTTGTAATGCAACAATGAGACTATCATCATCATTAAAAAGTCTCATAGTTTGAAATATCTGTCCTTTCAACACATTGAATTTCGTATGATTCGGATGCATACTGCCATAGTGTAGAACATTATTCTTTCTAACAGTTTTCTTATACAAAGTAGTAGACACAGTGGAAAAATTATTTTTAGTAACTTTAACATCCAAAAACTCTACTTCTTTATCAGAATATTCATAGGTAAAACTCAAAAAAGTATTAAACTGATTTAAGTATAAAAGAAACTCTTGTAGCCGCTGCTCTGAGCCATGCCACAACAAAAAAATATCATCCACAAAACGTTTCTACCATTTGATGCTAACCTGGTATTCATTATTCATAAGTACATGTTTAGCTTCCCAGTTAGCTAGGGATAGGTTGGCGTAGCTATTGGCACAAGCTGTGCCCATAGCTACACTAACTTTTTGTGCATAATAAACATCACTAAAAATAAACACATTGTTTTCTAGGAAGATTTCCAAAAGTGTGCAAATAAGTGTCACCTTAGTATCAGGGGTGTTTCTCTCACACAGTAATTCTCTGACATTTTCAATTCCCCATTCATTGGGTATAACAGTGAACAATGATTCAATAACCAGAGTTACAAATAAACATTGTCCTAAGATAATTTCATTTTGTTTAGATAGCTCATTTAAAAAAACTCTTGGTATCCCTTAAAACAGTGCAACAATTAGCCAAGACAGCATGCAAAGTCTTTTCTACAAAAATAGAAAGTGGCTCAGTTACCCAACCTCAGTCTGAAACTATAGGGTGCATAGGTGGAGTTAAGGGATTCTTATGTATTTTGGGTAGACCATATATCAAAGGGACTGTTGGATGTTCTACCTTGAAATCCTCAAACAGTTGCTCAGATATCATGCCTGTTATTAATAAATCAAAGATCAAAAACTGTACTTTTTATGTGACACTACTGAGTATACACATAGGTAAAATGGCATACGTATCAATGTCACTGAGATGACTTAACATAGATTCTATATATTTGTCCTTGTCGATAGCAACAATACCACCTCCTTTATCAGCTGGACGTATTTCTATACTATTTAGTTCTTTCAATTAAACTAGAGCTTGTAACTCTGCAGCTGATAAATTACTAAAATTATTAGTTTGCTTATCTATAGACTTCTCTTTAAGTTGTTTTTCACAAAGGTCAATGCACAGATCTATAGTAGAATTACTAGGTGGTATGTAAGTGCTGGGCTTTCTAAATATACAATCAACATTATTAGAATTACCAAACATAGCTTTAAGTGTAAGAGTTCTGCCAAAAAGGTGTAGGTCTTTAATTACCTCTGTTATGTCCATTCTTTGAGCTGGAACAAAAGTTTAACCTCTGTTTAACACAGATAATTGTGAGTCAGTTAAAGTTAAAGTAGAGATATTGTGAACTAAGCTTGTTTGTATCTCTTTCCTGACCTTATTTCGTCCTCCTGGCTGTGTAGTCATCATGTACGTTGATTTTGCAGGCGATTCCTCGATCTGCCTCTTATAGGTAGAGATTCTTTCAATAAAAAATGTCCACGGGTGGAGCCTGATAGTACAGAGGCCTGCTCTGTGGAATTCAAACTCACACTGGAAGCCATGCTTGTTTTAGGTCTAACAGCTGCAGTGCTTGTGCTAGCATCAGAGTGACTGCTTACAGCAGCTACAGAAGTATTTAGGTTGACTTCTGAAACAATTCCCTCACTTAAAGGAACAATAAGAACTCTGGGTAAAAGTTCTGTGGGTTCTGTAAAAGTGGTAGTTTTAACAGTATTTGCATATGCTGCTTGTTCATCTGAAACAGTTGAATGCAATGTAGTTCTGGGTCTTACAGAGCTCCGCCCATTTCCTGTTATATGCTGTATGTTAGAGTTAGTATTAACCCTTTAATTTACCCAAGAGAAGACATTACCTTCTTTAAATTCCTTCAAATCCCTTTGTATTTTTTTGTTTTTAGTAGCAGAAAGTCTCTTGTCATATCCAGTAATATTTTCAAACAACACATCCATTTTATCACCAACAAGTTCATCTGAATAGGTATTGTTAATTATGTTTTGAAACTCAGTGATTTCATTAGATAGTTTTAGCTCCTTTGGTCTAAAAAATTCGATAAGGAGATGCATATATTTAGCGCTGCACTCAAGGTTAAGTAACTGCCAGTGCCTAAGTAACTCAGGATAAGCTTTCCCCTAACTGGGCACGGTGAGAACCCTAAGTCCCCTTGGTGCTATATTAAGGCTCAGTGAAGCCTCAAGATGAAAGTGCTGCCACTGCAAGCGCTTAAACTTACAAAGTTTATTCTCCAGATTGTGATAGTCATCCCTGAAAGCTGCAGATAAATCAGGATTATCTGGAGTCAGTGATGTTGTCTGCATATAAGTTCCATTAAGTAATGGATTAGTTTGAAAGTCCAATAAAGTAGACAAACGATAGCTGTTTCTCCTATTAGATGGCAAATCCATCGAAGGTACAAAGTTGTCCAAACGATCCATTTCATTTCCTGCCATGCTTGGTTAAAAGATAAAGAAAATATACCAAAAGAAAACAGTCCTTGAACCAAATAAGAAATCAGATGCAAAAACCAGAGAATACACGAAAAAGAAAAATAATCAGGTTCCACACAGCAGTGAAAATCAATATGTCCTTTACTGTAGTAGGTAAGCGCTTTCTCGGAATAACATCATATATGTTTCGATAGTCCATCTTTTATTATTTTTTACTATTGTATTTTTTACCAGTTTTAAGTACATACTGTTCATTTAGTCTGTTTTATTTAATTTTTTAATGATCTATATATTCTACAGATGTATTTTATCACATGGCTTTTAGCTATGATGCACATTTTATCTGATTTTTGATTGGATGTTTTACTGTTTAAAAATGTAATTGCTATTCTGTCTTTGTTGGTCTGATGAAGCGGATGTTATTCCAAGAAAGCGCTTACCTACTACAATGAAGGACGTATTGATTTTCACTGCTGTGTAGAACCAGATTAGTTTTCTTTTTCTTGTATATGTGAAATGCCTTTTATTGTTGTAGTCTCCTGCAGGTGTTAGCTTGCTAAATAATGCAGTTTGTGGCCTGGGAACTATAAACCTAAGTGTCAAAATGATGTAATTTGGGAGGGCCTCAGCAGAGCTGTTAGTTAGTGTTTAAAAAACTATTGTTCAGTGAGAGACTGGAAGTATTTTCGTCTTGAATATCTAACCCAGCACTGCTTATGCTTTATGTATGTAAGTAGGATTATAGCACTGTGTATTCTCTTAAAGGGGCACTGGCTCGTTTTTTAAACTGCATTTCTGCCTCGGACCGAAGCTGAAATACTGTCACTCACTTGGGTAATCACCTCCCTTTTTTGTGATATCACTCGCAACATCCTAGAAATCCCACCCACAATATTAAGTCACTTAAAAATGCCTGCAAACCTGTATTCCAGTGCTGTTTCGGTTCCCTGTGGCATAAGATACTGAGTGCTTTGGTTCCCCGCTTCACATGGTGCTCCTTACTTTTTCTGCATTGTTTTTTTTTTTTGTAGGTAAGTATTTCGTAAGGCAGTACATTTCAAAAGTTTTTAAAAGTGTGCTCTTTCCTCGATGCTAGACAGTTGCAATAAGTCCCTAACTGCCGGTACCTAACACACATTTCACTTTTCAGACTTCGACTTCTTGGGTAGCTCACCTATCAATCGCACCCGTTTAATGAGGACCGGTAAAATGTAAAAATGTGGCAATTATACCAAA